>NC_064810.1:146802045-146910802 GCF_023721935.1 Panthera uncia
ATCATCAGAGCCCTTAGTATGTTGGTTTGCAGAGCACTCCTCGTACAGAGTTCATATCATCGGTGCTCTTAGTATATTGGTTTGCAGAGCACTCTTTGTACAGAGCTAATAGCAGCAGCGCCCTTAGTATGTTGGTTTGCAGAGCACTCCTCGTACAGAGTTCATATCATCGGCCTCCTCAGTATGTTGGTTTGGAGCCACAGTGCAGCCCTTTCCCTGTTCCCAGAATGAGGAAGCAGAGCGCCAGGTTGGTTCAGACAGCTCCACGGCGCTACCGGCAGTTACTGGCAGTGCGGCTGCAACCCATGGCTTCCCGTGCAGTGCATCCCATGTGCGGACGCCGGGGTGGATGGCCTCTCCTGCCTCCCGGAGCCTAGTCCTGCCGGGTACCAGCCAGTGCCGGGCTCTGTAAGTGCCGGTGCTGGAGACCTACCTGAGGGGGTTAGCGGAGCCGTCAAAGGAGGGATTGACCGTGGGCGTTTGTAAAGGGGAGTGGATGTCGACTGGCCTGAAATTTCTCCTGCACCTTTGAGTCAGCCCGGCGCCTGCCTCTCCCAGCAAGTTCTCTCCTGCATTGACTCCTTGATCTCGAAAGCTGGGCAGGAGAAGTGAATGTCCGCGCGAGTGCACAAGGTACGCGGGACAGAAGTCCAAGGCACGCCCCTCTCACCACTCGCTTTCCTAAGCTGGACCCCAGTAACATTGGAGGAAGTTTCAGAAGGGGCTGAAGTTCGACCACACCATCCTTTCCTGGCTTTGGACTTCATATGGAGGAGCCTTCGGTGCATTCCGTTTTCCTAGAGCTCTTGCCGGTTGTTCTGTCTTGTGCAGAGAGTGTTTTCCTCCAGCGGCAATTTCGATACCGTGGTGGTTTTCCCGCGAACAGTCCGCCTGGTCTCCGGGAGGAGCCGAGAGAGTCTGGGTGGAAGCTGCGCTCGTGTTCTGCGTGAATCAGGTGCTATACGCAGTCAGCTGACGTAGCTGGTGCTTCCTGCCCCGCCCCCCACCCCCTCGGGCATCCCTCTGTGCCAGCAAGCCGTGTTCTAGAAGACGTTCCCTGTCTTTCCTGTTTTCCGATGAAGTATTTGTTTACAAGCACGTATTGGGTGACCCCATGTCGATGTGTTCCTTTCCACCCTTTGCATATTTCCTTAGAGCCTTGGGATGGGCCGTTTTTAAATATCTAAAATAAGAAATGATTTCAGATGACAGAGTCCGTGAGGCTCGAAGGCCACTACATTCTTTGTGCCCTCGCACTTCTGACGCCCGACTCCCTTAAGCGTTATGCCTTTGGGACACACCCGTCTTGCAGTAGCCAATTCCATGGTGTAGGTTAACATTATGCACAGCGCTCTTCAACAAAATAGTTCTTTGCTTACATTCAGCACAGGCCCCGGTTTTCTTATGCCTTTGCGTCATTAGTGGTGTGATTTTTTTTTTTTGCAAAGGGCAAAAGACTTTCATTTTGTCTTACGATCTCTTACATTTTTAGGGTGTTCCCAAGAAGCATCAGCTACCACCAAGACCTATTTTAATAATTTCCAATCTCATTAAACTTGATGATGCAAAGATGAAGATATTCTTACCTTACTTGTTAGGGATCCATTAAATACATGAAAATATGGATTTTGATAAATATTCAAAGTTGCTGATTACTTTTGACACCAGGTTTTCAGTCCCCAGTCGGGAAATGTGATTCTTTACACACAGGTCGTCTTCCTGTGAAGTTAACCAGCGTTAAAGACCTGTGCCTTAGCTCCTGACTCAAATTAAGCTAACTTAAAACTCCACTCTTAATGACTCTATGTAATACTGTTGTTTCGTGATTTAATTATCCGCTCTACTTGTCTTGCATAAGAACATTATTATGAAGAAATAATCGGGTGCTATCATTTAAAAAAAAGCACCTTTTAAAAATCCATTTAGAATTGTCCAGGTTTTGTTTCTCTCACTTGTATAACCAGTTTCATATAAATATCAGTTTACCTTTGTTGCCCTTTCTTTCACCTTCTACGTTAGAACTTTTCACCCTGGGGGCACCTGGGTGACTTAGTTAAGCGTCTGACTCTTGATTTCAGCTCAGGTCAAGAACTTACAGCTTTGTGGATTCAAGCCCCGCATCCGGTTCTGTGCTGACAGCATGGAGCCTGCTTGGGATTCTCTCTCTCTCTCTCTCTCTCTCTCTCTCTCTCTCTCTGCCCCTCCCCGACTCTCTTTCTCTAAATAAATAAGTAAACTTCAAAAACATTTTTTCATCCTGCCTTAACTTCTTGGTCCCATGGAAATGAGCCATCATGTTGACTGTCCCTTTCCCCTCTAGCCATGACATTCCAGAGTCCCGGTTGTTTTTTCTTGTTCGGTTTTTCCTTCCCTCTTTGTCTGAGTCTTCTTTTTTTTTTTTCTTTAATTTTTTTTTGTAACGTTTATTTATTTTTGAGACAGAGAGAGACAGAGCATGAGCGGGGGAGGGGCAGAGAGAGAGGGAGACACAGAATCGGAAGCAGGCTCCAGGCTCCGAGCCATCAGCCCAGAGCCCGACGCGGGGCTCGAACTCACAGACCGCGAGATCGTGACCTGAGCCGAAGTCGGACGCTTAACCGACTGCGCCACCCAGGCGCCCCTGTCTGAGTCTTCTTGATTTGCACCCCCTTCAAAGGATGAGTTAAAACAAAAGTTAATCAAACATGAAACTTTTTCTTTTCTTTCTTTTTTTTTCCTACTATATGTAGTTAATTCTTTTCCGTAAACCTTCAAATCCATTCTCGTTATTAATACATGCATCACAGATATCTATCTTTAGGCAGTAAACTTCAAAGACCCAGAATTGGTTCTTTGTTTAGATGATACGTGGCCACACAAGGGGACTTCCGTGGAGCGTGCGTGGGAGTGGAGGGGTGGCAGCGGAGGAGGGCTGAGCGACAAGCACCTTCAGAGCTGTATCCGGGTTGCTCCCCACGGCTCACTGTTCTGTGTCTTCATGGACAAGCAGGAAACCTCTAAAGTCCTGTCCTGCGAACTTGTATTCTCCTCTCAAGATCGTAACATCTTATAATAAATAGCCCCTGGTCACTAAAATGAGAAAGCCAGGCCTGGAAGCATTAGTAACACAGCACGAAGCATTCCATTTAGATCAGGAATTTCCAAGTGCCGGTCCGTGGCCCAGCTGCTACGGAGTCCTGAAGGCCCCAGAACGGCCGAATCACAGTCTTCAGTCATGGTGCCCAGGAGCCGGAATCCTTAATGCTGCCTACTCAGGAGCCACAAGGTTTGCCAATCCTGGTTTATTTCACACCGTTCCTGTCCTGAATAGCCAGCATCCCAACCCTGTCTCCGTGTCCTGTGTAGCAAACAGATGGAAAGTGAAACAGCTCATATCTAACCCTGCATGGATGACAGAAGGGAGCTGCAAGAACTGTTTTAGACCAAAATAAAGATCATCATAAGACGGCACTATTCTCAGTTACCCTTAGGTAAGATAGGAAAGATTTCAGAATTAGAAGAAAAAAAAAATCCCAGACACCAAGACAAAGAAAGGAACGCAGGCCAAGGCTGGTGGCAACACCTGCTGAGTTCAGCTCTTTCCCCAAGCACATGCCCCACATAGAGCCCCCCCCGTTCGGATTGTGTATCTAACTTCTCTGCACCAAATTTTCTGGGATTTTTGGTGCATCCCCATTGAAAAGGATGTGGAGAGTCTCACGGTCACAGAAATGAGCAGGAACCACGGAGCACCGATTCCCCTCTGCGAATGAGTGTCTGTTGAGGCCGTGTGCACCGTCGGGCTTTGCTGTTGTAGCATCAACTTCTGTGGATCCCACTGGCGATCAGTTTGCAGTTTGAAATTATCCAGCTTACACTTGTCTGTATGATTCCATTCAGTGAATTGATCCAAAATATCTCTGGATGGTCTTAAGCTAACTTAATATCAGGGGGAGCTGAGGGGCCCCCTCCTCCACACAGGCCCTTCCAGACTGCAGCAGTGACAGAGGGCGATGACATCTCTCTGATGTCTGAAATGGAACCTTCTAGAAAGATTCTTTCTCACGTTGCCTGGATTTGTTGCGGCTGTGCTTAAGTTATTCAGAAGTGTGTTATCCACCTGCCTTCTGGATCTCCGTGCACAACGCTGTGCTTGAAAAATGTTTCAGAAATTCCAGATGAGATGACTAGAAAGTATGTTTAAAGATTGATTATAAAGTTAAAGGTTGGTGCCAACCTTGTTAAAGAAAGGATCTTAAACTCTCTTGCCTGCCATACCATCTGGCCATCCAAGCAGCGTAGTGCAGGCTTAGTCCTGGCTTCCAACCAAGACTGTCATTGGGAAGATGGGATGTTCTAAATACTGTCCTCTTGCACCACTGGGGTCATTATCCGTGATGCAATCAAGTTAATTCTTGCTGGGACTTGACTATCTTCGAGAATTTTTTTTTTTTTAAATCATGTGAATCAAATGATTTTTTAAATCATTTGTCAATTGGAATTGACAAATGTTGATATGGCCCCAGCTCGGGTTTGTAATGGATGGCTTTTGGGATAGATCAGCTTTGAAATGGAAATGTAGGTACATCTTTATGTTTTATTTTATTTTATTTTATTTTATTTTATTTTATTTTATTTTATTTTATTTTTAAAAGCTATTTATTTTAACTGATAGAAAACTTGGAAAGACATTTAAGAGGAAAGAAAAACTATACCATAATCCCAGATAAATTGTTGGCTATAATTTTGGTGCATTTTCTTCTTTAATCATATGTCTACTCATTCTGTATTACTGAGTATTTATTGATCAGTTATCCCTTATAAGGCACTAAGGAACAATCTGAAGTTATTGAGAGTCAAACAGAGATGAGTGCAATTATTGGGGAACTCTCATTAAATCCAAATGGGGAAAACAAAGTGTTAAGAAATTTGTCTCCAGCAACTTCCGAAGTTGCAAATTTGGCACCAATGTTGTGAGTGAAGAGGAAGGTGGAATGCAGAGAAAACGTTCATTTTTACTTTGAATCTGTAAAATGCTTAAGAAAATGTGTAGGTAAATATAGAAAAAGGAGAAACTGAGGGATCCTCAATGACTTTGTGACACTTTTGTTACCCTGGGGTTGGAGATGTGGACAGAAGACAAAAAGCCTAAGAATAACCTTAGGTAGACATTTTCCTTCATGTTTTTACTATTTTTTTTTTTTAAGGATCAGGTTTTATTCTATAATTGCAGACATTATTAACCCAAGAACACTCCATTTTCTTTCGATAATTAGAGTAGATTAGCTGTCAAGAATCTGGGGACACATGCCCAGTTTGAATTGATTTGCCCAAATGGTGCTGCTCTCTTGATGAGTCCCTTACGTGCATCATTGCCCTGCCATTTCCTCAATTGTTGGCCCAAAGCAGCTCCCCACCCCCAGGGAGACAGCCCTGCCTGATGCATTTGGAACTAACTAGGTCTCTTACCCTTAATGAATGGTTGTAGGCCTGACCCGCAGAGCTAACCGATACCTCAGGCAGTCTCAGGGTAACTCCCTCCTTTCACCCAAATGGCTGCTGTGCCTGAAAGGGTGATAGCCCAAGAGCAGGGACCTGAGGCTGGTTCAGTGTTTTTGTGGGAGGTGTGTGTGTGTGTGTGTGTGTGTGTGTGTGTGTGTGTGTGTGTACACGCATGTTACATGAGTAGACCCTTTAGTCTTTGGGAAACTGACATGGCAGGTGCTGGGCTCCAGAGCTCAGGGACACTGCCCCCTCGGCCCCCATCCCCCCCCACTCCCAGACTGGCAGAGATGGGCCACTCCTCCTGGTATCCCTTTAGCCTCCTCACTCCTCCTTTCTTTCTGACCTCTGTAGCCACTGTGAGCATAACAGCAGGGCTTAGCAAAAGTCCAGAACCCCAGACTCCTTCCGTGGCCATGGGTGGACCGGAACTGCTGAAGGGAAATTGTGGGCATAAAAGTCCTTTAAGCCATGGAATTCTGGGGGCAGAGGGTTCTTTGGAGCTTTTAGGTGACTTGGGGGTGAACAGACGTCTTAGTCTGTGGCTTGGCTCTGGGCCTCTCACTCCGCACTCTTTACCTTGATAATCACCTGCCTCTTAACAGAATCGTTGCTTGTCCCTGCCCAGCTCTGGTCTCTGAAGCCTCATTCCTGGATGGGTGTATAGAACAGTAGGAGAAAAGTTACACCGAACCTTAGTGGTTTTGCCTGTGAGAACTGCCTAGGTAAGCATTGCCTGAGCAATCAGGATAGCTTGTGAGCAGTGGCCAGCCTTGGGAAATGTCCAAATGTGCTCCAATCATCAGATAATTTATAAAACTCATAAAAAGAAGTCAGTATAGGGTCAGTTTCCCTCGGAAAGCAAAATCAAGATGCTTTGGGGTAGAGAGAAGCTGGCAGAAGTTGATTGAATGGAACAAGGGGGAAACAGGCATGTAGGGATTAGAGATGCAGAACATCCTCGTACTGGCCAGTTCTGATCTCTGACATTGACTCCAGTACACTGAGTCCAGAAAGCTCAGCGACAGCAGGATTGTGAAATCTGTGGCAGGAAACAGCTCTTAGCTTCAGGGGAGAAACACATTTAACTGTCCAAAGAGGAAACACGGGGCCTGTGGAGGTAGGGCCAGTTAATGTGATATTAATCTGAAACATCTTCATGCTCACACAAATTAGGGAACTTGAATTCTGGTGCTTATATTTTAATAATCCAGTATGTTTCTATATTTTTGTTCCCTAATGCAATACCATCTGTCAAATCTAATATGCTCTTACAGTGAATACCCTTTTTTTGTGAAGAGCTCTATTTTTTCATTCAGATGGTTCAAAACCCTAACATATATATAAATAAAGGCACTTATTGGTATGTTATGTTAGTGAAAACTTGGAAATAATCTAAATGTTCATCCATAGGGACCTATTATGTAAATGTTGGTCCATCTGTATAATAGAATACTATGCAGTTCTTAAAAATGTTGTGGTAGAACCATATCGTATTGATGGGAGAAGATGTTTATGGTACCAGGTTACACAACTGTGTTTATAATAATATCCCATTTTTGTGAATACTGAATAGATACGACTAAGTTAAGAAACAAGTCTATAAGGAATAGGCATCAAACCATTAATAGTGTATCCCTGGAAAGGTGAGAGCTATAGAGGGAAGATTCCATTTTCTTAGCCATGCTTGTATGTGTTCATGCCTAGCATTGGGTTTTTTATAGTGAGCATGGACTTTGGTTTTTTTTTAGACTTCATATTTCGCTTAAACACCAGTGGAGGGGCGCCTGGGTGGCGCAGTCGGTTAAGCGTCCGACTTCAGCCAGGTCACGATCTCACGGTCCGTGAGTTCGAGCCCCGCGTCGGGCTCTGGGCTGATGGCTCGGAGCCTGGGGCCTGTTTCCGATTCTGTGTCTCCCTCTCTCTCTGTCCCTCCCCCGTTCATGCTTTGTCTCTCTCTGTCCCAAAAATAAAATAAACGTTGAAAAAAAAAAATAAATAAACACCAGTGGAAAGAAAAAGATCACTAAAGGCACTAACTCCTATGATTTCCTTAAACTGGATTCACTGCTTCCCAGATAGAGCCAAAAAAGTTTAGAACATCTGAAGAAACAGAGATTTCAAAGGAGCCATCGTAGCCCATTGAAGTCCCTCCTTACCCTCTGTTTAAAAATTTGGACTGTTGCGGGGCACCTGAGTGGCTCAGTCGGCTGAGCCTCCGACTTCGGCTCGGGTCATGGTCTGGTGGTTCGTGAGGTGAGGCCCCGTGCCGGGCTGTGTGCTGACAGCTCGGAGCCTGGAGCCTGCTTCGGATTCTGTGTCTCCCTCTCTCTCTGCCCCTCCCCCTCTCGCCCTCTCTCTGTCTCTCTCAAAAATAAATAAGCATTAAAAAAATTTAAAAAAAAAGAAATTTGGACTGTTGATACACAGCAGCTTGGGTGGATCTCAGAAACATTGTGCTGAATGAAAGAGGCCAGTGTCAGGAAGTTACATACAGTATGATTCCATTTACCTGACACTCTCAGAACACCCTCCCTGTAGGGACAGCAGAGAGAGATCACGGGTTACCAGGGTTTGGGAAAGAGGACAGCAGAGGGGGATGGTCTCTGGCGATGGAACTGTTCTGGATCAGGATGGTGGCAGGGGTGAACGTGTAATTTTCATGCCAGAATTCGTAGAACAAACCACAGAAAAGTCCATTTCACTCCATGTTAATTAAAACAGGTTTTCTTGAGCGGTAAAACAAAGGAACAGGGAACCGAGGAGGATTGTGTGTCTGACCCCACGGAAGAACTTGGCCATGGTCTTGCAATTGTTAGCACCGTATATTTGCTTCTCTGCAGGGCCTGCTGTCCTTGGCTGAGTCTCAGACGCAGGCCTCACCCTCACCTGTGTGCCCAGGGCACCAGTCCCTCCACCTGACAACTGTGAGGGATGGTCCCGTTTGTGTTCGAGCAAATCCTGTATCGGGAAGCTCAGTGCCTTTCACGACTTTATCTTGGATTTACCTGTATGCCTTCTGTGGAACTTCGGCCCTCCAGCTTCCACCAAGGGAATCTCATGTTGCTCTCTGGCAATGAAATAAGGCCAACTCCAGAAGCATCTGTTTATTGCAGTCACATCTCTGCTCTCTGAGGGTCTTCCATCTGCTACGTTCCGCTTGTGAGACCCTCCAGCTTTCTGGTCTCTTTTGTCCGTAAATGCATCGGGCAGAAGTGGATGTGCTCCTCTGTGGTCTGGCAGGGGAGGACGGAGCCGGCCGGCTCTCCCGCTGATCCTAACACAGGCTTTCGGTCAATGGCACCGCTGGTCACATGGCCATTTCTCGAAGCCATATCCCTCTGTGGACTCAAAGTGTGCAAACACCATCTTTTCACACCTGCTGCTGTGGAGCCTCGTCCCGCCCATCATAGTCACGAGCAGGTGCTTCAGAATTGCACGTGTATCCCGTTTCAGGTATGTCTTCCTAGGGTGAGCATCCCAAACTATCCAGGATCCTCCAGGGTTCTACCATCTGGCACACCCACTGTCCTTGCCAGCCTCAGGCTCAGACATGCCCAGCCTCCATCTCTTGTCAGCGTCGTCCCTCTTGCTGAAAGACTTGAAGAAGGGAGATGCCTCAGCTCCATTTCTGCCCCATCACCTGTGATTCACTGGGAGGGCCGGTTCCACAGGAAAAGAAAGGCCAACGTGCCCTTGAGGTTTCCTCTGCCCATGTTCCTTTCTGAAAAGATTCTCTTGTGTTCCCAATATTGTCACTCTTTATATGTGACTGGTAATTGTATGCCTGGATACGCTGCTTTAGGCTGGTGGGGCAGGACGGCGCCGCATAAACACAAGTTATCTTCCTAATTGGCATCATTGCATACTTCAGTGGGTCTGAAACCTCCAGGCCTTCTCTGGCTCTTCATGGGTGTGGAGTTGTGAAATTCCGACACATCTGGACGTCTTATTTCCATAATTGCCGCACTTGAAAGGTGACTACTGGCCTGTTCTAGAATGAAAAGGTGTTAATTACGTTAATAATTAGGAATTGTGAAGCAGCTTCTCTTAGTGAGTCCCGGAGGGGTGTGGGTTACAGCGACGACAGAGAAGACGGGTAGCCAGTGACCTGGTGCCGCTGCAACAGCAAATGGCCGTGAAGGGAAGTACAGACTCAACAAAGAAATGTGAGAAAAATGTGTAAAGGGAAAGCGGATTATAAATGGTCATTGAGGCGATTTTTCGGCCTGACTAGAAAGCGCACTTGATATAATGAGCTAAGTTAAAGAGACCAGGGATTTGGCGCAGTTTGCTTCCGAACAAAGTGTCGTGTGGCCTTTGTCCATCAAGATACCTTCTTAAACATTGCTAAAAATGGGAGGGTAAATGCGGCGACCGCTGGATCATCCCTATTCTTTCCCTCCTAGAAGCCCTCTTCTTTGTTTGTTTCCAGACCTCTTTTTTTCCCCCTCATTTCACCAAAAACTAAATTAAATAACTCATCCCGAAGCAGTGTGCTGGTCTACCTTATCCAGAGGTTGGAAACACCAAGACGGAGATCCTAACATATAAATGCAATGTTATCAAACAGGGACCTGCTTTTTTTAATTAACTAACTAACTGATTGATTTTAATTTTTTAAATTTATATCCAAGTTAGCAAATCGTGCAACAATGATTTCAGGAGTAGATTCCTTAGTGCTCCTTACCCATTTAGCCCATCCCCCCTCCCACAACCCCTCCAGTAACCCGCTGTTTGTTCTCCATATTTAAGAGTCTCTTATGTTTTGTCCCCCTCCCTATTTTTATATTATTTTTCTTCCCTTCCCTTATGTTCATCTGTTTTGTGTCTTAAAGTCCTCATATGAGTGAAGTCATATGATATTTGTCTTTCTCTGATTTCACTTCACATAATACCCTCTAGTTCCATCCACATAGTTGCAAATGGCAAGATTTCATTCTTTTTGATTGCTGAGTAATACTCCATTGTGTGTGTGTGTGTGTGTGTGTATGCGTGTGTGTGTGTACCACATGTTCTTTATCCATTCATCCATCGATGGACATTTGGGCTCTTTCCATACTTTGGCTATTGTGGATAGTGCTGCTATAAACATGGGGGTGCATGTGTCCCTTTGAAACAGCACACCTGGATCCCTTGGACAAATGCCTAGTAGTGCAATTGCTGGGTTGCAGGGTAGTTCTGTTTTTAGTTTTTTGAGGAAGCTCCATACTGTTTTCCAGAGTGGCCGCACCAGCTTGCATTGCCACCAACAGTGCAAAAGAGATCCTCTTTCTCCACATCCTCACCAACATCTGTTGTTGCCTGAGTTGTTCATGTTGGCCATTCTGACAGGTGTGAGGTGGTATCTCATTGTGGTTTTGATTTGTATTTCCCTGATGATGAGTGATGGTGAACATCGTTTCATGTGTCTGTTGGCCATCTGGGCGTCTACTTTGGAGAAGTATCTATTCATGTCTTTAGCTCATTTCTTCACTGGATTATTTGTTTTTTGTGTGTTGAGTTTTTGATAGGTTCTTTATAGATTTTGGATACTAACCCTTTATCTGATATGTCGTCTGCAAATATCTTCTCCAATTCTGTTGGTTGCCTTTTAGTTTTGCTGATTATTTTTATTTATTTTTTAATGTTTATTTATTTTTGAGAGAGCGTGCATGAGCAGGGGAGGGGCAGAGAAAGAGGAGACACGGAATCTGAAGCAGGCTTCAGGCTCTGAGCTGTCAGCACAGAGGCTGACGCAGGTCTTGAACTCATAAACCATGAGATCATGACCTGAGTTGAAGTTGGACGCTCAAGCGACTGAGCCACCCAGGCGCCCCACTGACCTGTTTTATAGAACTACTCCTAAACTACTTGGTCAAGAGACTGCATTCAATTCAGAGCCCTTACATAAAGTATTTGCCACCATGTTCTAGGGACCCTGCTCTTGATGGGCTGAGAAGGGGCTGGCCTCTGGGTCAGTGGTCCCTCTGGTTGATAGTCTGGTGAATGGCACCCCTGTTTTCTATGTCCCTCCCAAAGCACCAGACACTGTCAAAGAGGACCATTTCTAATAGGCCTTGACATAGTTAAACTGTCCATTCTCACCAATCAGGGTAACCTGACTTAGGGAGAGAGAAGAGAAACTTCATTACAAACAGCTCAAAACATCTGGAAAACAGACTTTGCACATGACCATCAAAATACACATTTTGTGTGAGCTTTTCCTTTTATTCCAAAGCCCCCAAGCATGTATCCTATTGACTGTAAGCTTCTATTGCATTCCATCTGCCATTGACCTAATGTTTTTCTTTTTCCCCTTTTCAAACGGGTGATAGCATATAATACCATTCTACTACATGTGTAGTCTTGTGTATATCCAAGCATGTAAATGTAACTTTATTTAGCTTGCACTTAATACATTTCCCAACAACCGTAGGGTAATCTAGTTGAAGAGGAAAGCTGGGGATTGTAGCAGGCGGGCATTTCAGTCACAGATTCTAAATTATGCTTCAGTTAATAATGAAATTCTTGCAGGAATTAGCTGTGAACTTGTACCCGAGAATCGAATTTGAAGAGTTGTCCATGTTGATTTGTGAAGGGGACTGGTACTTCTCACGGTCAGAAGGCTGGGGATTGGCAGCCTGCAGACAGAATGGGAGAGCAGATCAGAGCAGTCTGTCCTCAGGGAGCCCATGCTGCACTGGGGGGGGGGGGGGGGGGGGAGGGGGGGAGCTCAGTCATCGTGTCCACTGATTTTCACTGGGCCATGACTAAGACCTGGCTTTATTTTATTACATATATAAATGCATTACTTTATGTTTATACAGATATATGCATATACACATGTGTACATATATATACAGAGTTATGTATACATACAATATATATTGTCCATTAAAAATTTTTTTTTAATGTTTACTTATTTTTGAGAGAGAAAGAGAGGCAGAGTGCAAGCAGGAGAAGGGCAGAGACAGAGGGAGACACGGAATCTGAAGCACACTCCAGGCTCTGAGCTGTCAGCACAGAGCCCGATGCGGGACTCGAACTCACGAACCCCGAGATCATGACCTGAGCTGAAGTCAGACACCCAACTGACTGAGCCACCTAAGAGCCCCTAATATCCATTTTTTATATACATACATATTATAAAATCCATTCCTTCATTAAAAACAGCTCTTTTAGTGCCAGGGGCTTCTCACATGCAATTTTTGTGTCCTGAAAACCATTTTCAACCAAGACAATAACATAAATTCTAGAACTTACTGAATGGATAAGTATTTGCATTGAAAGTGTCTGCTTTGCATAATAATGTAAAATCTGATTTCTTCCTTATATTTAGTTAGAGTTTAACTCTTCTCTTTCTTCTAGGAAACCAATTAATAATTTATATTTAAATATAAGTATTTTTTGAAAAGTTGGCTCAGCCCCTAGTCTGTCTAACTTGTACTTCGTCTTAATTCTTCAAGGTCCCCGGGACACCCCCACCTCCCGGACTTCCAGACGTCCTCACTTTTCTGAGTGACCTAACTGATACTGTCACTTTTTGAAAAGAGGGATTTACCTTGGGGCTTCTCGGGAAAATATCGCCATCGCACTCATCTCATGGTCACCGGGGACTGAGAGAACAGTGTGAAGCCGTACTTTAATGAAAAGCGTATCACCCAAACCATCAGAAAATTGTAGGTTGTGCCAGGAAGAAATGAGGGGCATTCTCCCACCCCAACAAGCCCGACTGGTCCCTCCCAGTGCAGATGATCTCATTTGGCTGGGTAATTATCTCCTTTGGAAAGGTGATCATTTGTTTTTCCTCTTGTGGTGCTAATTTTTTTTTTTCCCAACCTAATATTTTGGTACAAGACTTCTCCACGCAAGAGTGAAACACGCGTCGTTTGCCATGCGATGGTAGTTGGAAAACAAGAGAAGCCGAGGAGACCCCTCCTAGGATCATAATGTACAAGATGAAAGAGGAAAATGCCTTTATATGGCCCTCCAGGAGAGAAAGAGAAAAATACTGGCAGGGAGAGTCCCAGAGAGAGAGGGGCCCTTCGCCTTCTCAACCTTGGCTTTCGCTTGTGTGTCTTCCCCCATTGTTCTTTTCACTTTCCCAGTTTCCCCCTGTCTCTGTCAGCCCTCTGTCTGCTGAAGGGGTGGACACTCCCCTAACGGGCTCTTAATCCTCTGTACCTAATAGCGTTCCTGAGCCTGTCTTCTGTGATTCTTGAGTTCCTATTAACATTTTCCTGTCTACTCTCCCTGCCAAGTTAAGGCAGGGATGTTTTCTTACATGCCTTTGTATAGCTCTTGCATGGAGCAGGCCCTCGATAAATGCATTGACTTTAATACAGGATCTCATACATGGCACAGATACTCACCCGTCCCCTCGCTCAGCGTAGCTGTCGTATTCAGCGGAGGATTGATTAAGGACTATTGAATGATAGGTAGTATAGTGACACTAGCCTGAAGACTCCTTCCCAGGGGCCAGGCCTGCATCTTCTTTGCGCCTCCTTGCGGCCCTAACACAGGGCGGGCTCACCAGAGAGTCTCAGAACCTGTCCCCTGAGTTGAAAGGCAGAGAGCGGGCTGCCTTCTTCATGCTGCAGAGGACCCGCAATCTCAGTACCCCGAGCCCAGGCCGGGGTACCCCTCCGCCTTTGACACACCGTCTGCAAGTGGGATGGGACTGGGGGAGGAGAGGGGCCCTCCCAGCATCCTCACAGGCGTCCTCGCCACCAGCCTGCCCCCCCCTGGGCCATCAGCAGAGTCACGTGCCTGGGCGCGGGCTTCTCGGAGGTGAGCTCCTGGCTTGCAGGGGAAGACTTTATCTCCTGTAATACGGCAGTGTGAGACCACTACGGTTTTTAGTCGATCCTGTAAATCCTACTTAAGGAAAGTGTTCGTTTTTTGTCTTGTGGCTGAAGTTAAAGTTTCTTTCTCTAGATAGATGCACCGTGCCCACTGTTTTTTGCTGTTGTAATTCAACTATAAGCTAAGCTATTTGTCGTTGTTTGTCTTCTCCCTCTCCACTCTCCACTCTCCACTCATGCACAGAGAGCTCTTTTATGTTTGGTGTGTGTGTTTACTTTACACAAGTGATACTGTTCTTGTGAAATGTGATCATGTTCTCTCTTTTTTTTTAACATTTCTTTTTTCACCCAACACTGTACTTGAAAGCCCCGTTCATGTTACTTTATGTACGCGTAGTTCTTTGCATCTAGAACATAGACCATACGTGGGCATAACTTTATTTCAATAAGTCCTTGCAGATTGTTTTGACAGAGTGGCTGTGCGGGGTTAATCCCCCACAATGGTTCCGGAGGGTCCTTGGCTCCTGTGTATCCTTGTCAACGTTCAGTGTAATCTACCTTTCTGTTTTCCAGGCACTCATATCCACTCTGGTGGGTGCAAGGTCATGTTTCCCTGTGAATTCGTTTTGCATTTCTCTGCACACAAGCGCTTCTGTGAATTTTCTGTTCATATCCTTTGCCCATTCTCCTGTTGGTATTCCTGGCTGATTTGTCGATAGTCCAGGTATTTATATGTGGATCGAAAGATGCCAAATAGTATCTCCACGCCTGGCATGTTTGTTGACTTTGCCTGTCCTGTCCTTCGCTGACCAGAAAAATATCAGCTGTTTGTCTTTGGTTTGTACCTTGAGAGCTTGGCTCGAGAAGGCTTCCTCTAATCCCTGGTCATAAAGATAACCTACAGTGTGTTCTTTTCACCTTCATTTTCGAAATGTCACCCAATAAATCTCTGGCACACATTTATTTCGGTTCCTTTAATGTTGAGTCAAGCACAGATCCTGAGTACAGATTTCATGTGTTTGTGACGTAGTCTAGTAAGCAGTACCTGCTGAGCATTTTGGATCATTTGGCCGGAAGTAGGCGTCCATCATTTCTTTTTCCGGTTGTTCTCAAACTTTGGAGCTTTGCAGAGAGGCAGATTCTTGATCCCTGCCAACTACCGTAAGTTCATTAGGTCTGGGGTGGGGCTCTGGAATCTGCTTTTCATCCAGTTTGAGATGGTTCCCATGCAGGTGCTCTATGGGTAGCACTCGGGGGTACTACCTTTCAGTGGGTCCAGTTGGGGCAGGTACATTACTTTAAGAAATAACAGCCGCAACAATCCAAATACAGGACTTTGAGCAAAGGGACAGCAATGGAAAATTTCCCTGCAACACCAGTCCAGTCTTTGTGGAGTAGGGGTGTCACTGGCTGCAGGAAGCAAAGCTTCTATCCCTAGGAGTTGTTGAATTTTTTATACCCCTAGCTCTTTTCACACTAATGCTGACTTTCTAAAGGGCACTGGAGACTAGAAACGGTTTTTTAGAGACCATTACCACCCTCATTAACACCTCTTCTCTTCTTTTAAAGGTGCCCCCTGAAGTAGTAATGGAAATGTGAGATCTTGGGAGAAAGCACCTTCCCAGGGTCCCAGTTTGCTGTATTATAAAGGGAGAAAAGTAAGAACCAGAAAGGTCTGGCAATTAAGACCCATGGACAGTTTCCAGGATTTAAAAAATGGCAGTAAGCTATAATTGCATTAAATTACTGAGCTTAAAACTTGTTCCAAAGCAGCCTCCATGGCTTATTTAAAGGCTGGATGTCTCAGGATCGATTCAGGAGCACGTTCACGCTTGAGAAGGATTCTTGTCCAGGGCAGAGGCAGACAGAAGTTGTGCCCAGCGCTCAGCCTGGTTTGCGGGAGTGGGCAAGGTTAGTGGATGGTTCCCTTGGTCCCACAGACACTGGAGGAATTTATACTATGTGTGTGAGGTTGCCGGGGACCCAGCCACTCTCCTTGTTCTTGGAGAATGTGCTGGGATTCTCTCGGCTGCCTTGTATTAACACGTTCATCATCCTTACAAAGGTAGTGATAGTGATACCCTCTGGATTCCTATAGCTTGGTTTACACAGGACTTTCCCCTAGATTATCTCATAATAATAATGGCTGCTTTTTGTCCCATGTCCACAATGAGATGGATGCTTTACGTACATTACCCTGAATCCCCCTCAAGAAATCCATGCTTCTATAGTTGGGGAGACAAAGGCTCAAACCACTCAAATGTGTCACGTAACCAGTAAGCAGCATCTGGACTCACAATTCAAGTAGCAGATTCTCTAGTCATGTGCAGTGTGTTCAGTGATTTAAGGAAAATACAAGTTTATATTTGTTTTAACCCATGAACGTTTAAAATATAGCATATTTATATCACTTCTGAGTTGTATTAAGTTATGAGAAACTTTTGTATCTGTCTAGACAGAGAAACCACTATGGATTCGGTGCATGAAAGCTTGGGCTCTACGTGTATTATTCAACGACTCCAGCCCTTTCAGTTCCCGATTCCGTGATTTTAAGAGAGTTATCTAACCTATCTTCAGTTTCCAGATCTATTAATTGGGCAAAGTGGCAATGTATTTCATGTAGTTCTTGGGAGGCTTCTATGATGTAATACATATAAAAGGTTTGAAGGGCATCAGGTACATGGGAAACACCAATAAATGGTAGATGTTTAAGAAATAAATATGGTGGGGCACCTGGGTGGCTTAGTCGGTTAAGTATCCGACTTCAGCTCAGGTCATGATCTCATGGTTCATGAGTTCCAGCACCACATTGGGCTCTGTGGTGACAGCTCAGAGCATGGAGCCTACTTCAGATTCTGTGTCTCCCTCTCTCTCTGCCCTGCCCCACTCGTGCTCTCTTTCTCTCTCAAAAATAAGTAAACTGAAAAAAAAAATTTAAAAAATAAATATGGTGATATGATGGCATTTGCCATGGGAGATTGGAGATGTACTTATTTTGACCATGTACCAGGACGTATTTAGGCTAATAAAACGATACATGCAAAGACTTCTTATTTTCTAGAACCTAGATTTTGAGAGAGCCAGACCTGCAGATCCTCCCTTTTGATCTGGCCTCTCCCAAATTGACAACAGTTAAACACCTTGCTCATTCTGATGAGTTAGGGTAACCGTGCACGTGTGGCACAAAAATTGCTGTTAGGTCTTTCGAGCCATTGAGATCTCCGTGGAAATGAGGTGGCCTGCAGTTCTTATGATGGAGACCATCTGGTTGGCGGAATAAATTGCAGTCATGAACCCTTCCTTGCACTAGCCCACAGCACCCCCTCCCCAGAGGAGATGCCCTCAGACCAAAGAGAGAAACACAGCCGGCAGGGCCTTCTTCAAGGCTACCCCAGTCTCCGCACAGCCATTTAAAGTCGTCTCCGGGGCCATCTTGTACTAGCTTTTCTATTGCACTTAAGTCAAATGAGAACCCCATCCTAGAAAGGATGCAAGAAATACCTTAACTCATGTTCACAGACCTGTCACAGCTAATGATACCTTTTCAGACATAATCCTTTATGCCTCAAACTCCACCATCAGACAATCAGTGGTACAGACTCCTCCATTGTTCTGTTTAGGACGAAATTAACACGCTGGGAGTAAATGTTTTTAATGGATCTGTCATCTTCTGCCAGTTACGGTGACATCACTGGTTAAGACCACTTCATTCCAAATGCCACCCGTTTTCTCTGTAAGTCATGATTGGACACATGGTGTCCAAGTTGCTGTTGTAGATTTGCTCTCCCCTCACAGAGGACACTGCTGATTGTCTGCTGCTGTCACTCTCAGGTGTCTCGAGTGACTGGCTGACCCTGTACATCAGGATTTCCCTCAGGGCACGCTACAAGCCCTGGACTTTTCTCTTCCTACCAACGCTCTGCATAGTACCCTTACTACGTAGAAGACTCTGGATAAATTGTTTAAGGATAGTGTTAGCTATGATCCAGAACAAAAGCTTTGTGTGTAGCATTTCTTCCAGCTCTCTGGTTTGCCTGTAAGTACTATTACGTTTATATTTAAGAAACTAAAGTTTTAAACTATGCCTGCTTACTGGATTTAAAACCAAACCCAAATACCCATTTTTATTAAAATACACAAGCAACCATTCTTTAACAACTAGCCTAACACACCCAGTTCAAACCTGTGTGGACTTCTTAAATTAGAATACCAAACTTGTTCTACAAAGTGAAATTCTACTTGAGACCTGTATTCTAAAAGTATCGTCTCCATTCTCTGTGCCAGAGAAAATTCCACCAATTATTATTTACCAGTCATGAAATTTACCAGTCATGAAATGGAAGAACTAAAACAAGGAGATTTTTTTCTGTCTTGTTTTTTTTTTTTTTTTAACCTATATTTGCCCCATTAGGGTTTTCTCGAGAGGTAAGATAAAGGGTTGAGAGCAATTTTTTTCCTTTAAACTCATTAATATTTTCCCTTAAGCCCTGGGACAACAGCATCGGATACACCCATTAGTTAAAGGGTCAATAAAACTGCATCCACAGGAGGAAGGAGGTCAGGTGATAGATTCCCTGCAGCACCTGTGAGTTAACAGTAAACAGATATCAAAAGCGGTTGGCAGCAACTTTCCCAACCTGGGGACCTGAAAGTAAATCTTTCCTGTCTGTAATCACAGGAAGTTATTCTGGAGGGTGCCAGAGCCCTGGTTTGTGGTTTAGGCAGCGTTGCGGAATAAGTCAGAGCTCTGTAGAGTATTCTGGTAAATTTCTCCATCAGAATTACAATTCTGGTCAGCGTCAGCCATTTATGGTAAGGTTCCCCCTATATTAAAATTGATGGGATGTATATTTGACCGAGAAAAAAAATGGTTGTGTTTTGGTAAATCTATGTGTGCAGGAAGGGGGCTGGCAGGCTGGAGCTGGGCTGTGTTCTGTTCTGTCATAGAAGCTTCACAAATCCTTATGTTGGATATTTTACCTTTATAAATAATCGGCTGTGCGGGGACTAAAAAGTTATTAAGAAGTAAATTGGCAGTGTTTCAAAATCAGAAGAAATGAATTTGAATGGCTGAGAAAAGAGATGTAACTGTCGATTTTACATGAAAATATTTAGTCATTCAAAAATGAAAATGTTTAAGGAGAGAATTAATGTTTTCAGAGAATGACTGATACAATATTAATGTAGAAAACTGCATAGGGAAATACATGGGCTAAGAACAAAAGATATTCCAACGTATTAACTCATTTACTTAACAAAGATTTGAGTGCCAATTATGTGCAAGACGCAAGATGCTGACAGTACGCGGTGGACTGGATCAGAAAGGTTCCTACCTTCAGCACCTCGTTCTGACTTTTTCACCTAGTAGAGTGCTTTCGAAGTTCATCTGTGTTGTGGTACGTGTCAGTATTTCATCCCTTTTATCTGCCCAATAATATTCCGTTGTATGGGTATACCACATTATGTGTATCCATTCATCCGTTGGTGGTCACTGGAGTTTTCTCTACCTTTTGCTATTATAAATACTACTGCCAGGAACCTTCACATACAAATTTTCATGTAGGCTTAAGGTTTTGTTTCTCTTGGGTATGGGATTGCCGGGTCGCGCGGTAAATCTGTGTTTAATCGTTTGAGGAATTCCCGCAGTCTCTTCCAAAATGGCTGCATCATTTTATATCCTCATCAGTGGTGTCTGAGAATTCTGGTTTCTCCACATCCTTATCATTGTCGTCACTTGCTAATATTTGTCTTTTCGGGTAAAGCCATCCTAGTGGATGTGAAGTGATATCTCAGTGTGGCTTTGATTTGCATTTTCCTGATGGCTAATGATACTATACATCTTTTCACGTGCTTATTGGCCATTTGGATATCTTCTTTGGCAGATGTTTCTTCAATACTTGGCCCATTAAAAAAAAAAAGATGTTTATTTATTTTGAGAGACAGAGTGTGAACAGATGAGGGGTGGGGAGAGAGAGGGAGAGACAGAATCCCAAGCAGAGCCTGATGGGGGCTCCATTTCACAAACTACGAGATCATGACCTGAGCTGAAACCAACAGTTGGACACTTAACTGACTGAGCCACCCAGGCACCCTGGCCCATTTTTTAGTCGAGAGAAACTGGGGAAGGCATGGTCAGGGAGGCCCTCTCTGATAGCCAAGGCCTGAATGCTGAGTAGGAGCTGGTCATGTAGGGGAGATTATTCTGGACCTATAGACCACCAGGTGCACTTATGGTGTATGAACTTGGTTTGTTCAAGGAATAGATAGGACAGTGAGGCCAAAACACATAGGGCGAGAGGGGACAGATGAAGGAGAGGTGACTGGACACTAGAATAGGTGTTAGTTTGGCACGGTTTGTATTTTAATTGCAATAGGCAACTCTTGGAGAGTCTTAATCAGGACATGAAATGATTCTGAATTACGGCTGCTGTGGGAACAGAGGATTAGAGTAAGCAAGAGTTGAAGCAGGGTACTCATTAGGAGGTTACTGTACTAAATACAGATACAGATGATGGTGACGATGGACTGCTATAATAGGACTTGAGTTGTGCTTTCAAGGTAGTGCCTTCAGGACTAGCTCTTGTGTTGGATGTAGGGTGTGAGGGAACCAGGAAATAGGACCACTAGATTTTGCCTGGGTTGTTGGTGAGTTGATGACCACCAGCTGAGGTGAGAAACAATTTCAGAGAAGAATTCTACTTTGTCAGTGTTAAGTGGGAGAGCTTCTTGGGTGCGTAGATTGGTTTCCATCAAATTTGGAAACTTCACAGCTATTATTTTTTTGAATGTATTTTTCTGCTCCTGTCTTTCCCCTCCTGGCACCCCCATTATACACGTGCTGATACACTTAATGGTGTCTCACGTTTCTCTAAGGCTCTCTTCATTTTTCTTCATCATCGCGTTGTCTCTCTGTTCTTCAGATTGCATAATCTCTACTGATAAATCTTAAATATGGTGGGGGTTTTTCTGACTCTTCATATCTACTATTGGGAGTCTCGAGTGAACTTACCATTTCATTTATTATACTTTCCAACATCAGAATTCATTTTTAAAAAATTTTTCTCTTTATCAGTATTCTCTGATGAAAATTGTCATCGTACTTCTTCAAACATGATTTCCATTAAGAAAACTGCCTAGAAGTTCACATCTGTTAAATCCAACATCTGAGTCCTATCACAGTTGTTGCTTGCTTTTTTTTTTTTTTTTTTTTCCTGTATGGGTGCTATTTTATATTCATAACTTCTTTTTGGAAACTAGGCATTTTATTTTTATTTATTTTTAATTTTTTAATTTTTTAATTTACATCCAGTAATTAGTTAGCATTTGGTGCAATAATGATTTCAGGAGTAGATTCCAGTCATTCATCCCCAACGTAGAACATCCAGTGCTCATCCCAACAAGTGTCTTCCTTAATGCCCCTTACCCGTTTTGCCCATCCCCCCACCCACAACCCCTCCAGCAACCCTCAGTGTGTTCTCTGTATTTAAGAGGCTCTTCTGTTTTGTCCCCCTCCCTGTTTTATATGATTTAAAAATAATAAATTCCCTTCGGCTCATCTGTTTTGGATCTTAAATTCCACATATGAGTGAAGTCATATCATATTTGTCTTTCTCGGACTAATTTTGCTTCCCATAATACTCTCTAGTTCCATCCATGTAGTTGCAATGGCAAGATTTCATTCGTTTTGACTGCTGACTAATACTCCCATCGTATATATATACCACATCTTCTTTATCCATTCATCTGTCAATGGACATTGCTACTTTGGCTATTGTCAATAGCACTGCTATAAACATTGGGGTGCGTGTGCCCCTTTGAAACAGCACACCTGTATTCCTTGGATAAATACCTAGGATTGCAGTTGCTGGGTGGTAGGGTAGCTCTATTTTTAGTTTTTTGAGGAACCTCCATACTGTTTTGCAGAGTGGCTGCACCAGCTTGCATTCCCACCAACAATGCAAAAGAGATCCTCTTTCTCCGCATCCTCGCCAACATCTGTTGTTGCCTGAGTTGTTAATTTAAGCCATTCTGACAGGTGTGAGGTGGTATCTCGTGGTTTCGATCCGTATTTCCCTGCTGATGAGTGATGTTGAGCATCTTTTCATGTGTCAGTTGGCCATCTGGATGTCTTCTTTGGAAAAGTGTCTATTTGTCTTTTGCCTATTTCTTTACTGGATTTCTAGGTGTTGCATTTGATAAGTTCTTTATAGATTTTGGATACTAACCCTTTATCTGATATGTCATTTGGAAATATCTTCTCCCATTCCTTCAGTTGCCTTAGCTTTGCTGATTGTTTCCTTCTCTGTGTAGAATTTTTTTATCTTGATGAGGTCCCCATAGTTCATTTTTGTTTTTGTTTCCCTTGCCTCTAGAGACGTACTGAATAAGAACTTGTTGCAGCCGAGGTCAGAGAGGTTTTTGCCTGCTTTCTCCTCGAGGATTTTGAGGGCTTCCTGTCGTATGTTTAGGTCTTTCATCCATTTCGAGTTTATTTTTTGTGTATGGTGTAAGAAAACGGTCCAGGTTCATTCTTCTGCATGTCACTGTCCAGTTTTCCCAGCACCATTTGCTGGATATTGGCTATTCTTTCCTGCTTTGTCAAAGATTAGTTATGTGGTTCCATTTCTGGGTTCTCTATTCTGTTCCATTGATCTATGTGCCTTTTTTTGTGCCAGAACCATAGTGTCTTGATGATTACAGCTTTGTAGTATATAGCTTGAAGTCCGGGATTGTGGTGCCTCCTACTTTGGTTTTCTTTTTCAAGGTTGCTTGGCTATTTGGGGTCTTTTCTGGCTCAGAAACTAGACAATTTAGATAATATATTGTGGCAGTTCTGATTACTGGTTCCCCTCCTCCCAGAGCTCGTTATTGTTCTTTGTTTATTTGTTCCATGACTGGTAATGCTATTATAGGTGGAGTCTATTTCTTTCCACCCTCCCCACAGCATAGAGCCTTTCATGACACTTTCTCAGGAGTTTATCCTTGAGGGTGTGCACAGTCACCCTGGGATGATCATGGTTTTACCAGGCTCTCTGCCCCTTTCCCTGAACTCTCTGTTAAGTTGTCTGCCGTGAGCTTCTATTAATCACTGATTGCTGTATTTGTTTTTAGGAATGCTGTAGGGCAAAAATCGCTCTGCAGTCTGATCCAAATAAGTTTAGGTCCTTTGCAGGAGAATTTTTTGAGGCCAGTCTTCAAGGTTTCTTCTGACCCCAGGAGGGCTCTCTTTTGGGCTCTTTTTTCAGTTCTCTCTGATAAAGAAGCTGGCCTACAGTATAGCTTGCAGCTACGAGACTGCTAGCCTTCCCTTATTTGCTTACCACCAAAAGCTTCTTTGTCTTTGCCCTTAAGAGCGTCCTTAAGCTTGAACTTCCTCATACTCTGTTCCAAATAAAGTCAGTTCCTTTGGGGAAAGTTTGGAGTTCTTTGTTCTTATGGCTTGCCTCTGCCCTGGGCAATATCCCTGAGCCACAACCCTGGAGCTGGGGAGGGGACCGTGGGCAGTTTCTCTCAGAGCGACATCCCTGCTTTATGAGTGGAGTAGGATAGCGTTGGCAGCCTCTGGCCTTCTCACCTTACCTCTTCCAGCATGGAACCTCTGCCCTATGAGCAAACTGGGGCAGGGGCCGTCAGGGCGCCACTGTTCTCAGTGTGCCACACCTGTCAGGGAACATCTACTCTCCGAATGGGAACTGGGTGAAGGAAGGACGCCTCCAATTTCTCAGACGTACTTGCATGGAATTTCGTTTCTACACCACATAGTTGGGCAAAATGGGAAATGTTGGTGTCTTGCCCCTCCTAGGGGTGTATCAGAGCCCTTAACTGGGAACTGGCAGGAAAGGGAGCCCATTATTCTTGGCTACACCAGCCTAGAGTGGAGTTTCCACTGTACTGAGTTGGAAAGAGGAAGGAATGGAGAGGATAGTGGCTGACGTGCCACAGACTTTCATGGTTCTTACTGAGCACGTTAGTGGATTTTCTTGAGTAAAAATTCCTCCATTTGCCGTATGGCCTTAAGACAATTTTAGACACCATTAAAAAAATAATTTGGGGGTGCCTGGATGGCTCAGTCGGTTGCACATCCAACTCTTGATTTCAGCTCAGGTAATGTTCCCAGGGTCGTGGAATTGCACCCCACATCGGGCTCCATGCTGTGCGTGGAGCCTGCTTGAGATTCTGTCTCTCTGCCCCTCCCTACTGCTCATGCTCTCTCTCAAACAAAAATAAAAAATCTTAAAAGTAATAATAATTTCTACCAGTCATGCTTGTTTTGCTGAGACGTGAGTCTGTGGAGCTCCTCACGATGCCATTCCAGAAGTCTAAAACCATTTTTACTCAAAAGAAAAACTACTGGCTGAATTCAAGCATTTGGCAAGCATTTTCTCAAGATATAAAGTCTACCGCTTTAAGAAACACAACTGACAGCAGTTGTTGCCATACTCCTGAGTTTTCAAGCAAATATTAGAATTTTAGGAATGCGTAACCACCACTGAGAGTTTGACAGTGTCCCAATATGTAAAGGCTTCCCTGGCGAGATCAGTGGTGATATTAACAAATATAGTTTTTTGTATTAGATAACGAAATGTGTCAACATTTGGGCAGATCTTTATAACTCAGTAGACCAATACTTTTGAGATGACAAAAACATATGAGATTACAAACTTCTGTAATGTAAAAGACCTATTCTAAGTGCAAGATAAACCAATGGATTTCCATGTAATAAGGGCATGGAAAGTTTAAAGATATGGTTTTCCATTCTGTGTCTCAGTTAATACTTAAGAAACTTCCACTTGTTGAATTTTGGTGTAGCATCACAAAAGAATATTCACAATCATACAAAAAGACTATTATATTTCTCCATTTCCAATTACATATCTGCATAAGGCTGAAATTTCAACCAAAACAATATATCCCAGTAGATTGACTGCAGAAGCAAATATGAGAATCCAGCTATCTTTTAATAATCAGACATTCGAGAATTTGCAAAAATGTAAGACAATTACACTCTTACTCCTAAAGTTTCTTGCTTAGGGAGAAATATTTTTTAAGGAAAAACATTTGCTAATATGCATGGTTTTATTATTATTTTTAAATGAATTAATTTTTAAATATCTCAGTTTTGGTTTCTAATGCAGCAAATATTGATAAATACTCCCCACATAAACAAAAAAATCTCCAAGGTCTTCAACTTTTTACTAATGTAAAGGGTTCTGAGAATAAAAAGTTTGAAAACCACTCATCTGAAGGAGACCCATATATAATGTCCGTTAGGTGTTTTTGTGTGTTTACATAGGCACACATATACATATATATAGGAAAGCCTGCACTGAACAAAGATATATTCTTTATAAAGACACATGGAACAATTACCCTTATAGATTCTCACAACGCTTCTTAACACATTTAAGATAAATTATACACTCAGATCACATCTCTAACTGTAGTCACATTAAATTAGAAATGAATAATAAGCCATCCCATCACTATCACCATCACCACCACTACCATTATTTGTTTGGGAACTCTGGCATACATACACTCTTAAATAATTCATGGCTCTAGAAGAATTTGATGATGTTAAAACTGAAAATATTCAGAACTTTTCTGGTTATCTATTGCCATAAAACAGACCACACTGAAACTTAATGGCCTAAAAAAAATTTATTTGCTGATAGATCTGTAGTTTGGCTTGGACTAAGTCAAAGTCAGCCTGTTTCAGCTCTTCTGCACTGTGGGGCATCAGCAGGCACATCTCAAAGGCTGGGAGCTAGAATCATCTGGAGGCTTTAGTCTTATGTCTGGCAATTGATGTTATCTCTTTACATGGCTTCTTCATGTAGCCTGGGCTTCCCAGAACATGGTGGCTTGTTCTAAGGATGACCATCTCTAGAGAGCCTTCCAGAAGCTATACTGCCTTTTATGACCCAGCTTCAGAAGCCAATCAGCATCACTTTTCTCTGCTCCAGTTCAACTCACTAGGCTGAGGGAAGCAGGAAATTAGACTCCATCTTTTGATTGGAGGATTGTCAAAGAACCCCTGGGGATGTTTTAAAACCACTATAGGCTTGAAGCAATAAAATTACATAGTTTAACTTAGGCAGCTCGTTAGTACTTTAGATAGAGGGCAATTTTTAACATTAAAAACAAATTTTAAAAGCAAGGAAGGTTGAAAATAAATAGGTTGATTGTTCAACTCAAAGAAGCTTGTGAAAGAATAACAGATTAAACCCCAAGAAAGCAGAAGGAAGAAATGCTAGATATAAGAATAGAAATTAATGAAGTAGAAAACAATGCAATAAATGAGAAGATCAGCAAAACCGAAAGGCGATCTGATAAAATACTGATAAAATAGTCCAACTGGCTAAGGAGAAAAACAAGTAATAATGCACCAACAATAGGAGCAATAGCCAACATTCAGTGAGCACTAAATGTTTATTGCCAAGGACTCATCTAGGTATATTACATTAAGCAGCTTAATTTTCCCAACAATTAAATGAGATTGGCCCGTTAGATAACCCTAATTTACAGATGGTGATAATGCAGCATAGTAAAGGTTAAATAATCTGCCCGTGGGACACATAGCCGCTAAGCGCCCCCTCGCTTTCCATCTTTGTTGCCTCTGTGTTTATGCCCCTGTTTTTGTTCCTAATGGTGTTTTAGGTGCCCTCTTCTTGAGCAACCTTTCTAGAGGTTTGTCTACTCTTGGTCTTCAAGAACCATCCCTTGGCTTGGTTGATTTTTTTCGTGTTAAATTTATTTATTTAAATCCAGGTTAGTTAACATACAGTGTGGTATTGGTTTCAGGAGTAGAGCCCAGTGATTCATCACTTACATATAACACCCAGTGCTCATTCCAACAAGTGTCCTCCTTGTGCCTGTCACCTGTTTAGCCCATCCTCCACCCCCCCCCCAAACTCTCTAGCAACCCTCAGTTTGTTCTCTGTATTTAAGTGTCTCTTATGGTTTGCTTCTGTTTTTATCTTATTTTTCTTTCTCTTCCTCTATGTTCATCTTAGTTGATTTTTTTGAGTGTTTGTTCCTGTTCGCTTTACCTTTGTTCCTATAATTAGTTCTATTTCCTTTAGATTTATTCTGCTTTTTCTAATTAACTTGCATGATTAGCTTATTACTTTTTAGCCTTTCTTCTTTTCTAATACAAGCATTTAGGGCTATAAGTACCCCCCCACACACACACATACACACACACACACACACACACACACACACACACAGGGCCATTTGCACTCCATTCCACAAGTTTTTGATATATAGTGTTTTTTATTATCACTCATATCTAACTTTTGAAAACAATTTCATCATCCGCTCTTTGGATCATGAGTTATTTAGAAGTGTGGTTTTAGATTGCCAAATGTATTGGTTGTTTTGTTGCAATTGACTTCTAATTGAATGGCGCTATGGTCAGGAAACATGACCTCTATAGATTCTAGTCCTTAAAATGTTTTGAGTACTTGCTTTATGGCCTAATATTTTATCACTTCTTATTTTTTATTTATTTTTAAAAATTTTTTGATGTTTATTTTTGAGAGAGAGAGACAGACAGACAGACAGACTGTGAGTGGGGGAGGAGCAGAGAGAGAGGGAGACACAGAATCCCAGTCAGGTTCCAGGCTCTGAGCTGTCAGCAGAGAGCCGGATGCAGGGCTCGAACTCATGGACCGTGAGATTGTGACCTGAGCTGAAGTCGGATGCTTAACCAACTGAGCCTCCCAGATGCCCCAGTGATTTGAAACTTTTAATATTATGTAGTAATTTTCTCTATCCCTAATAATGGTTTTTATCTTAAGGTCTATTTTTCATTTCTTATTTTTATATTTTTTAAAAATTTTATTTGTTTACTTTGAAGGGGAGAGGAACAGAGAGAGAGGTAGAGAGAATCCCAAGCAGGCCCCACACTCTCAGCACAGAGTCTGACACGCAGCTCAGTCCTGAACTGTGAGATCATGACTTGAGCTGATACCAAGAGTTGGATTCTTAACCGATTAAGCCACCAGGTGCCCTTAAGGTCTATTTTTTAGATTAATATAGTTATGCCTGATTTCTTTGAGTATGACTTTCCTGGTTGATCTTTTTCCATATTTTTCCTTTCAACCTTTCTATGTCTTTTGCTTTCAAAGTGTCTCTTATAAAGAGCACAGAGCTGGATTTTGTTTTGTCTTGACTCCATTGATTTCTCAGTTCTCTTTCATTGTAAGACATCTTTCCTACAGGAGGCTATGTAAACCATTTGCGTAATTTAAAGGACAATTATAATGCAGATAGCTGGGTGACTGTGCTGCAGTTGAGGACACAGAATTGCCAGTCCCTTGGCAGCCCTTGCTTGTGTTTCCCTCCCCTACGACATTCTGCTGTCCTCCTAACTGTAACCGCTCCTCGCTAGCATGATAATCATTCTCGTGCCTTTATAACTTTAAAATTTATTTGGGGCACCTTGGGTGGCCCAGTTGGTTAAGCGTCTGACTTAGGCTTAGGTCATGATCTTAGGGTTTGTGAGTTTGAGTCCCACATCGGGTTCTGTGCTGACAGCTCAGAGCCTGGAGCCTGCTTCAGATTCTGTGTCTCCTTCTCTGCCCCTCCCCTTTCTCTCTCAAAAATGAATAACCATTAATAATAATAATAATAATAATAATAATATAACATTTCTTTTATTTTCTAATAAAAGAACTCAAGACTTTATCCTTGCAGTGGCCCTTCAGTTAAAAAGTAGAAATTTCAATATGTAGCTCTTTTATTCTTTTCAGTTCTAAATAGGTTCTAAGCTCCCTTAAATATATTCTGTGCTCCATTTGTTCACTCTCGTGTCGTTAGAAGTACGTTTTCAATATTTAAAATTGATGAGGTTTTTTAAAAAAACATTTTTTTTAATTTTAATTGCATCATAGGTCAGAAAACACCGTCTATTATGATACCAATTCTTAGCTATTCATTGAGACTATTGTATCATAATATGTGATCAGTTTTTGCAATTTTTCTCATTTGGAAAAAAATGTGTACTTTAATTTTAAAGTACAGGATTCCATGTATAGCCATTATGTTAATCTTACCAGTTGTGTTACATTCCTATCTTTGTGATCTTCCTGATGTTTTGGGCTGCTTGATAGACTAATCAATGAGAGATGTGTTAACATCTCTGACTACGATTATAGATTTCAGTATTTCCTAATAATTTGCTAATTTCTACCTTGTATATTTTAGGGTTGTGGTATTTGTGTGTATACAACATCAGAATTGTTAGTTTCCTGGCAAACTTCTAGAGAACTCATCTTTTATCACTGTATGCAGGCCTTCTTCATCTTCATTTCTAAATAGTGTTTTTTGCCTTAAGATCTGTTAGATCTGTTTTACCTTACTTCTGCTTGTTGTATTAGTCAGGGTTCTCTGGAGAAACAGAACCAACAGTGTGTGTGTGTGTGTGTGTGTGTGTGTGTGTGTGTGTGCATGCACATGTGTGTATGGAGAGGGAGTTATGCCAGATTTCCATATATATGCATATGGAGAAAGATTGATTTTAAGGAATTGGATCACATAATTGTTGAAGGTTTGGTGAGCCCAAAATCTGCAAAGTCGGTGGCAGGCTGGAGATCCAGGGCAAAGTTGCAGTTCAAATCCAAAGGCAGTCTTCTGGCAGATTTCCCTTCTGGGGAGTTGGCGGGGGAGGGTCAGCCTATTTCTATTGAGGCCTTCAACTGATTGGATGAGGCCCACCTGCATTATGGAGGGTAAGCTACTTTGCTCAAAGCCTACTGATTTAAATGTTCATGTCATCCAAAAAATGCTTTCTCAGAAACATCTGGTATAATGTTTGGTAAAATATCTGGGTACTATGGCCTAGCCAAGTTGAAACATAAATTGTCATACTCGTTATTTCATTTTCCATCTTTTTATTCTTAGCCATTCTCTGTTTTTATGCTTTAGGTAAGTTTCATGTAAATAGCATCAAGTTCGATTTTGTTATCGTTTTTATCTGATCTGACAGTCTCCGCCTTTTAACTGGTCCGTTTTTTCCATTTGTGTTTATTGTGATCCTATGTGGAGTTAGTGTTTTCTACCATTTTGTGTATTCCTGAGTTATTCCTCTTCTGTTTTTTTGTGGCTTCTGAGAAATTGATAGTAATATAAATAAATACATACCTTTTTTCATATTCTGCTGGTTTGAAAGGGATATGTTCTTTCTCTTTTATTTAGAAATTATCTTTGAAAAGTTAGCAGATACAATTGATTTAACAAAGTCTAAAAGCAATGCTGCTCGAAGTGTAGACCACAGGCCAAGAGTTTTTTTATAGTGGTTCACAATGACATTAGTATTTAGACTGAGTTTCCGCAGCACATAAGAACAGAAAGTGAGACCTTGGATAAATGAGAAAGGAAGTGGAAACTCAAGTTTTGGGGTACCAAAATGAGCATGTTCTGACGCAGCCACATCAGCAAACATAGCCCCAGGTTTTAATTTCTTCCGTGTGTTTTCCTGCTTGGGATTTTCCTGATTTCCTCGCAGGCTCAGCTATATATTTTAGGGAATGTGTGTTATTTTTTTATCAGCTTATGTAGGCTCTTATAGTGTGAGAATTTCTAGCCTATCCAGGCCTTAACCTTATATGGTTGGAAATGGAAGTGTCTCACAATGCATTGTTATCCATCAGAAACAATATTGATATATCTTCATTTAAAAGACAACAAAGCAGTCACCTTTAGAAAGGGTTTGAGTTTCCTTTCCCAGAGTGTAAATCTTCCCCCTCCAGGCCTGGCTGTCATTTTGACGGCCCAGTGTGTGCACCTCTCTCCATAAAATGGGAATGTTTTCTGCCTTACAGCTCTTGGCAGGAAACAAAGACTGTCTCTAATGATAATACTACCTACTAGCTATTCTGGGCTCCCTTGCAGCTGAGCCACAGGCAGGTGATTTCAGCTCTTCCTGTCAGACCCCTTCATTGCATTTGTTGACCCAGGAGCTAGTGATATAAGCAAAGGATGGTGAGTTTGTTCTCTGAAGAAGTGATGGGATCCCCCTTTGCCGATTGACTTCCTGGCACGTGGGAGCAGAAGCAGGGCTTCTGCCCGTCATGACTGCATTCTGATGGCCTTCCCAGTCAGAAGTGGCCCTGTGGCAAGCTGGAGTACCTGGTGGCAGAGGCAGTGATTGGTGTGGGCTTTGTCCCTGGAAGTTCAGCCTCAATTTTTTAGCTCCCCTCAAAGTTGTGAGCCCCCCGTATCTTTCTCTGCTTAGATGGTTCAGGGTTGATCTCTGCACCTTGCTATTAAAAAGCAAGAGCCCAAGTTCCATTTATCTGTGTTAAGTTTCTGATTCTACTGAGCCAGTAAGTCTGTTCTCTTGAAGAAGACAGGTCCTGGCAGATGGCTTACCATTGTGTGCACGATGCTGAGTACCTTCCCTGCCCCCACTTTCCAGACCTTCAAATGTGTCCCTTCTTTTAGTATCCATATATATGCGGGAACACTCATTTGGCCTGACTATGGGCTCTCCAGTCCTTTCCCAGGGGATCTTTGAATGCCTCTGACTGTGTGCTGGACCACGTGTCTCCCAGACTTCATCCTGGGCACTTCTGCAGGCGGCTGCCTGTGAGATCATGACCTGGGCTGAAGTCGGATGCTTTAACTGACTGAGCCACCCAGGCGCCCCTACAGCTGCGTTCTTAAAGATCGCATTGCCTGGCCTAGAAAACCCCTTATCTCGGAGAACACTGCTAGACATGTATGCAGGCTCACTTACGTTTGTCGAATAATCAGAAGTCAGTTGTCTGTGTTTTACTGTGTGAAGAAGTAAATTCGGGAGAAGTCAATCATGCTGAGGCTCCACTAACCTCCTTGGCTTTGCAGAGACATTTGCATGTTATTCTGAATGTACTCTAATAGAAATGTGGTAGCACATTTTTGCAGTCACAAGATCTTAATTTTAATGAATACCATTTCTCTCGCTTTCTTTGGGAAGTGGAATTAACATTCCAGCCTGAACTACAAATGCTAAATTGTTAATAGCCTCCCTAGAGTTACTTCTTGCTATGACCCCTTCAGTGATGTCATCTTGATTTAGACAGAGTGAAATATCAGCGTAGGTTCCCGAGCTGGCAGCTCTGTAAATGCACCTCAAGAAGAGGAAATTCATTTCTTCCAAACCCTGGGAAGAAGACAGAGCCAAATAATTATTATCAGAGGCAGCACTATAATTTTAAAAAATCATAATGGCTAAATAACAATTATAACATCTGTTCATTCGTATTTGAATGTTTGACGTTTTATGAATTTTGAATGTGATACTGATTTCATCCTGACGTAAACACATGATTCTGTCTAACGTTCTTTTGCTGCAGACTGTTGTAATATATTTAATTTTAAGAGAAACTTTGCCTATTCTTTAATATTGTGAAAATGTTCTTGTGTCCACATCCCACTAGTCAGGGAATAAATTATTTCAATTTTTAAATATTTAACCATACTTGTGTATCTAAATTTGACAGATATGGAGCCAAAGATAACTTCTCTGCTAACATAGATCACTTGGAAATGTTTGTAATTACCCATACTCCCCCCGACAGACATTCGCTGTGAATTTTTTATTTGGAATCAGAGCTTTTTATCATTTTCTCTCATTTTAAAACGATCTGTTCACTTTAAATAAGGACCGTTTTCCAACTTAGAATCTGAACTTTTTGGAGAGAGAATAATTGGGAGTAAATAAACCATGGCTGCAACTGGGCAATATTCTAAATATTTCAAGTACTTTGAAAATAGTTGAAAGAAATGGCTTCTAACAGCATGCTGAGTTTTCATAAGACTGCCTCTCTTGATCACAGACTTGAGTGTCCAAAGAATAATCTTTCACGGCTCTGTTCCCGTCAGCCTTCCGTCCTTTTGTGTTCTGCCTTCCGAAGGCCACCAGGCGTGTAAGAGCCAAGATGGTGGCGTTAGGCTCCCCGTCATCCGCATCCTCTCTCCTTCTGGATCCCAGACATATGAGAAGCTCTATTTACTGACTTGCTTAAACAATTTCAGTAAGTCTTGATTCAAATACTGTTTTGTTCCCACTCAGCAATGAGTTGAAGACAACTCCATTTATCTCTGAGAGAAAAGTCAAGCACATCGAAAACTGGTAGCGGAACCTTTTAACTATGGATAAGTCTCCATTAGTCAGACATTCTTGACAGTGCTTAGATTTACAAAAGTACAAGTAAAACCTTGGTTTGTGAGCATAATTTGTTCCGGAAACATGCTTGTAAACCAAAGCACTTCTATTTCCAAGCAAATTTCAAGTAAACCAAAGCACTTCTATTTCCAAGCAAATTTCAAGAACCATTGGCTCAGTTGTGATCACGTGACGTTCGGCATCACGTAATACTGGTATCGCAAGACATCGCTTGTTTTTCCAGTTAAATTTATTAGAAATGTGTGCTTGTCTTGCAGAACACTCGCAGAACACGTTACTCGCAGTCCAAGGTTTTACTGTAGTTTCCTGTGAGGAACGAAATGCCCACTTTCGTCACCCAAGTAGAGGTGACCAGGTAGAGGCAGAGAGAGAGAGAGCAAGACACAGAATCCGAAGCAGGCTCCAGGCTCTGAGCTGTCAGCACAGAGCCCGACTCAGGGGCTCGAAGTCACGAACCCGTGAGATCATGACCTGAGCTGAAGTCAGATGCTTAACTGACTGAGCCACCCAGGCTGTGAAATCTTTTAACAATGACATCTGTGACAATATGCATTCAATGCCAGCCAAATTCTTACTTTGTGTGTGTGTGTGTTTTCTCGTGTTTCTTCATTTGTATTAATAGATACTTAAAATAAAGATGCATTTACTCAAATGTATTCTGTTGCAACACTGTAAACATAGACTGTTTCTGTAGAAAACAGTGACGACCGACCAACCGTTCCCACCCAGTGCTTAAGCTGTTAACTAATGGAAAGTTAAGTAAATCAAGATTGGTTGAAATCTTTTCAGCTGGCTGTATACCATTAAATAAGTTAGCGCTCGCTCACTCGTTACATCCATTCCTGGTGTATAACTTAGAGCTAATTAGAAGTTATCTTGAGTCCTGGGAAGACTCAGTCCATTGTATTCAACATTGTTACGTTGAAATGAACATTTCCGCTCATCTTAAAAGATTGAATAGCATTTCATTTAAACATGAAATAAAATGCCAGCTGGTTAAAAGAGAAAAAAAGTGGTTAATATAATATTCTTTGCCTCAGTGGCACCACCTCTACAGGGTATTGATTTCTTCCCATCTTACTCAGCCCTCAGTCTTGACTAATGAAGGCGGCAGGCAGTGTGGATGATCCCCAGGCAATAAATGATTCAGAAATCATACCTTTTCATTTTGGAGTGAAATACAGTAGCCTTCTCTGACCCTTTCTGGGTCTATTCCATCCATGCGGCTGCACAGTCTTGGTTAAGTCCCTGAGCTTGAGGAATTCTGTCACACCAGCCACCCTTTCGTGACCCTCCTTCTCAATCTGGATTCAGGACTTCGGGTCCTGATTATTCTAGATCAGACAGGAGCAAATTTATATATATATATATATATATATATATATATATATTTATATATATATATAAAATCAAGGTTTAAGTATATTAGGTTCAGAAAGTGTTCAGTGTGTATTGTGGGATCTGAGCTCATGAACCTTCCTGGGGACTGATGTTTGTTTAAAGTATCCTGGTGCTTCGAAGCTTACCTATGGTCTAACTGAGGCAGGAACGCCAGCCTGTGCAAAGCACTGGGTTGCAGCAATATTAATAACATTTTGTCTTATTTTTTATGACCTTTTCTGGAGTTTCGGATTTCATAATTGTGCTCTTTCTTATCTCTGATCTCAAATTCTACAATGAAGAGGAGAAAAAAAAATCAACAAACACTTACCTACTGTGTATCAGACTTTGTCCCTAGATCTGGGGATACGTCAGTGAAGCGAAACAGACATAAATCTCTGTCCTCATGGACTTTTCATTCTTGGGTGGAGGGCATAGACAGTTAATAAGGGAATGATCTAGTATGTCAGAAAGTAATAAGTGCCTGGGGTAAATTAACAAAGGAATAGGCAGACAAGGTATGAAGGATTCTGGCTGCAGTTGAGAGGTGACATTTGTGTAAAGACTTGAAGGAGGTGGGGAATGATCCCTGTAAGTGTTTAGGACAAGAACGTTCCAGGCAGAGGAAAGAGCAGGTGCAAAGGCCCTGTGGTAGGAATGTTCCTAACTTACTTTAAGAACAGCCAGGTGTAGCAGATTCAAGGAATAGTGACAGGACCAGTATGGAGAGACTGGAGGGAGGGTGGAAACAGTGGAAGGTGAAGTCAGGTCCCTTACTGCAATACCAGGGACAAAGATAACTGTGACTTGGCCCAGGGTGGTCACAGTGTAGGTGGTGAGAAGAGGTCACATTTTAGATCACTGTGGAGACAGACCTAACAGATATTCCTGACATATTGGATATGGGACATGAGAGAGATAAGGGAACCAAGAATAACTAGGAAAAGTCGATTTTGAGGACAAGATTGGTGTTGAATTGTTCTGTTCAATTTAGGGTATGTTGATTTGAGATGCTTACTAGATATACAAGTAGATGTCCCACAGGCATGATCTGACTTTTCCTTCAAGTCTTGGGATTGACCTAGTCTTGGCTAGGCTTGCACAAGGGCTCAGAAGCTTCTGGAATTTCCTTGCTATTGCATGGATGTGATATGCTGAACATTAGGCCCAGTTGCTGGCGTTAGCTATATAACTCCACACTTTCATTTGCTATGCAAAGCCTACCAGAATGCAAGAAAGTGAGCATAATGTTTCTAGATGGTAACCTTGAGTCAGTCTCGAACTTGTTTCCTAAGGAGAGAAAATTAACTCTGTTTTATAAACTTTAATGCTTTAACTGCTGTTAGCTACACATCACTTGTATCATTACCGGGAGGGTGTCACTGTGGGTTCTCCTGGCTGAACCTACGTGGTACTTCTCACTACACCTGAGTGGTTTATGGAGGGGTACAGGACCTCTCCAGGCCGACGTGGGGCTGTGTGCGTGCATCGTTAGGCCTTGATTAAGATAAAGCTTGTCCCAGGCATGCACGTATTATCTGGGAAGTCTTCTGCAACCAGAGAATAATCCAGAAATCAGTGAAAACTTACTGTGAAATCCTGTAGAGTTTATTTGTTGTCAATTTAGTATTAATCCCTCGATATGATTGTGTTAAATAATGCCCGTTATAGACACACATTTAGAGGTAAGTGACACATAGTCAAATGCGGTTATCTGTAGTAATCAAGTTTCCTCCTCTGAAAGCTCGTTTTATTTAGAAAAGCAGATAAATACCTACCAGTTTTCACAATTTAGAGCTGCTGTAAATGTTCCAGAAATAAATATCTGAGCAACATTTACCTCTTCCTTCATTCTCTACATTTTCAAAATTTTATGCCAGCCTCATTCATCTGGTGGTATATCCATTAGATGGCTCCATGATTGCCCCAGGCTTTCATCCAAAGAAATGTGAGCACAGCTCTCATTTTTCAATTTTTCATCCACTAAATTTGTACCTCCCCAAAATAAATCCAGTGCTGGCAAGTGTGTGATGAAACCCGTGTCCATCCCCTCTGGTGTCAGTGAACATTTAGCCCCTATCGAAAGTATCTGCTGTCGTGTTTCAAGAACCATAGTATTACAAATAACCTTGACTCAGTAATTTTGTGCCTAAGTTTATCGTAAAGAAATCATCAGAAATATGGGATATGTTGTATGTACCAAATTATTTATAGTTCAGAAATTGTAGTCAATCTAAAAATCCACCAACATGGGCACGATCAGGTAAATTATACTTTACTCCTTCGGTGGAATATTTTGTGGTCATTAGAAATTATTGTAATACAAATTAGCAATGTGGAAAAATATATGGGCTATTATGATTGGAAGTAAAGCAACACAAAAATAGTATGTTCACTAGGTTTCTAAATTACTCCTCTTGAGCAAAGGACCACAGAACATAATCTCCCCATCCAAATGTCTCAAAGACCTCTATTTATATCAATTAAATATTGCTACACTGACCACTCTGAAATTTACTGACTTAAGACAAGAGCCACTTTAATGGCTCATGATTCTGTTCAGCCACTGAAGCTGGGAGTTTCTGGCCATTCTTTTACTGGTCTTGACTGGGCTATCTCATGCATCCTTGGTCAGCTGCAGGTCAGGTAGGAGGCTATGCAAGTCTGCTGGGCTGTCTCACGTACCTGGGATCGTGGCTGGGCCATTTCTGCCCCATGTGGCCTCTCGTTCTCCAGCAGGCTAGCCCAGGCTGGTTCTCAAGGGAGAACCCAGCTAGCCCAGGCTGGGTCCAAGAGGGAGAATGGAAGTGTGCAGAGCCCCGTGAATCCTAGGCTTAGGACTGGTACATCACTTTCATCGCATCCTGTTGGCCACCCCAAGTCCCAAGACCAGCCCAGATTTAAAAGTGGGAAAAGAGTCCACTTCCTGATAGGAGGAGCTGCAAGGTCACATGGTCAAAGGTGCGAATACTAAGCAGAGAATAACTGCAGCCATTTTTGCAAACGTTCTACCCTCCCAACTCACTGAATTGTTCTCACCGAATCGTTGAGGTTCCTTAGCAATGTTCTAAAGAGTTCAGGTATTCCTGAATACCTAGACCTGCTATTTTACCCCAGGCTGAGATCCATCCCGAATGCCCCAGTGGGTACCACCTGGGATTGGTCAGGTGCCCATTCTGGCTGCTCGGTCCCACACCATGCTGATTCTTAAGTATTTTGACGGTCTCTTCTGTTTGACCTTCCCTGATTGGAGGCCCCCCAACATGCACAAATGTTTACCACCTTTTCAGGGTTATCACCCTTCTGATACACAGTTTAGAGGAGGTGAACTTAACTCTTAAAGGATTTAATCTTCAAAAACAGAAGACGTAATTATGGTAGTTGGGACCCTTACTTATTTTTAGATCAGAATCTTGTTTTTTGATTTAAAGGAAAAAACCTGAGAACAGGAAGGTCTAAATATCTTTAAACAGTACCAATTCTGGTTAATTTGTTTCTTTTAAAAACAGAAAAAAACATGAGTGCACAGGGATGTTTAATGGCATAGTGTGGAAATGACAACTCACTTTGGGGACTGGCCAGTGTGGGATTGAATAGTGAGCCATAAACTCTTAGAAAAGGCCCATACTTTTGTCCATAGGGTCTCAATATTATCTCTCCTTACCGACAGAAAACTTGCAATAATGTATCCATCAGGAACCCCAAAAGCCAATTTTTCAAAGTTTTCTGGTAGCTTTCTGGCTTGAGTTTATGCCTTAGCCTTGTAAGCCAAATATTATTTTCCCTCCCTTGCATCTTAAACTGAATGTCAGTTGCTAAACGTGGTCTATGGTATTATTTGGGTGCCTGAGTCTCCCATTCATTAGCAGAATCAAATGATAGATGTAGCATCGCCAGGAGGTACACAATTTTTCACCTACTGTCAACTCATAAGGCCAAGTGCTGCCTAGTCAGTTGTCGACTGCGAACGTGTCGATTTGTGTTAGGCCTGTGACCTATAGGGGCGAAAAGTGTGGGCGTAACGTCGCCAGGCAGGAGGACATCATTCATTTCCTCTGTCACCTGGGATACTGAGCCGACGGGTACGCGCTTCTGCAGTGTGATATTGTACTAGCCCATCCAAGGGCTCTTGACGATCTCATCGTCCTTAGCCTCTTACGGCGAGAGAGGCTGGGGCTCAGCAAGGCAGTTTGCTTTGGCAAGCGTCACTGTGGCCCGTTGGAGAGAACAGAAATCAATCTGTCAATAGTGTGAATTTTTCTTTGGCTTCAGTTGATTTCAGTGGCTCTCTGCCTGTGGAACTTGAAGAGTGCTCACCCCTCGCCCCCGGGGATTCTGACTTACTGGGTCTAGAGGGGCCTGGAAATCTCTGTGTTCCAAAGCTCTGGGGCTGACACCCCTCGGATTGGGTCTGTGTTCCGAAGAAGAAAGGTCTGCCAGTCCTTTAAACGGCGTTCAATGTCCACATCCTTGTGGCTCCTACTTCACCACTGCGGTATGCTGAAAACCTTCCTGTGGCCCTTTGTACGGTGTGGCATCAGTCTCGGAATCAAAAGGCTGAGGCTCTCCTTCTGTTCTGTTTTCAGTGTTTGTAGCAGGAAGGCTCCCCCTCTCCCCCATCCCCCGCCCCTCACACCAGGCAGATGCCAGGCATCGGTGATTGAAGAGAGGCAGGAGTTAGGGTTCCAGAAGGAATTCAGGATCACAGAGCTTCTATGCAGGAAAATTAAACAGCAAATAAGTGCTGACCGTAAGCACAGCAGGCACTCATAGAGGCCATGGGAGGGAGAGAAATTTCAGGAGACTTTTGGTCCCTAAAGGATGGATGGGGGGACGCCTGGGTGGCTCAGTCAGTTAAGCGTCCGACTTCAGCTCAGGTCATGATTTCCCAGTTCATGGGTTCGAGTCCCATGTCAGGCTCTGTGCTGACAGCTCAGGGCCCGGATCTTGCTTTGGGTTCTGTGACGCCCTCTCTCTCTGTCCCTCCCCCCCTCACACTCTCTCTCTCTCAAAATAAACATTAAAAAACTTTTTTAAAGGATGGATGGGCTCTGAGGGGGCACATTCCTGGCCCAGGAGTGGCCCATCACAGCACCTGGGGCTCTGTTTGCAGAGGTCTGAAATGTCCTAGGTGGCCTGGCCCCTCCTCCTCCCCCACCAACTTCCCGCCACAGAGACGGAGCCCCTCACTCAGGCCCCTTGGTGTGTGGTCCTCGGGCTTGGGGTTCCCTCTGCTCACCGTCCTCTGCTCTTCCTCAGGCTCCTCTTTCTAGTTTAGGCCTCAGCACAAACGTCGCCCCTCACCAAAGACCTCTGACGTCTCAGTGATAATTCTTTCTCTGTCAGCGGCTCTGAGACATGGCAGCCTCCCGACACGGTCCCCAGCTGGTGGACAGTTTCCCAGGCCTGCACCACAGACAGGACGGGCCTGCCTGACCCCCGGCCTCAGCCGGGAAGCTCGGCTCTGGTGTGGCAAGTGTGGGGCCTGTGGCCTCCAGCATGCACCGGGCTGGCGCCGCAGCCTGTCCCCCTGAGGGCCACCCTGGTCAAGATCCCCAGAGGCTTTGGCTTCCTGCCCCGCTTCCCACTGCTCTCTAGGGATCCCTTCCCTTTCTCTCAGACTGAGTTATGTGTTTCCTTGTCATTTGGGTTGTGTGCTGCCCAGCATTTCCATGTGTTTGGATGAAGGGGCGGGGGAGGGGGACTTGTCACATCACTGTCACTATTCATATTGTCCTGAAGTCACATTATCATTACAAAACAAATCTGATCACTTCCATTCCTATAAAAACTCTCATGATTTTTTCTACTGACAGCATAAAGTACGAGCTCCTTAGCATGACCCACAAAGCCCATCACGGCTGGCCCCATACGCTCTCCCACCGCATCTCCGCGCCCTCCAGTGACACCGACGCCGCTCCCATCCCTGGGTCCTGGACCCACCGCGTCCTTCATGCCTTGGTTCCCACCAAGCCCTCTCTACAGGGAGTCATCCTGCCTTCAGTCCGCTTTGTAAACTGCATCTAATCCTTCGAGGTACGGGTGGAATATCACCTCCACCGAGAAGCCTACCTCACACCTGCCGTGTGCAAATCCCCAGGCTGCTGTCGTCAGGGCCTCCGGTGAATATTGACCTCTCTTTGCCTGCCTGCCCTAGTTCACGTGACTGATCTCACCAGCAGAATCTCAGGTGGCACCCGCTGGCAAAGGAGTCTGGGAATTGTCGTTTCCAGGGTTCCTTCCTACAGGCAGGAGCTTAGAAGGGTAGCAACGGTCCTTAGTATCGAGAGACGATATTCAGCATACGTGTGCCACAGCCCTTGTCCATGGGGGACTCATGGCCTGGAGAGTGCGAATAATTCCGGGAGGCACCTGGAATATGCTTTGTCATGCTGCCCCCAGGGATCTGGCACCTCAGGAATAAAACTCAGTCCAGTTACTTGGGTCTCCCTCCACTCCTTCCCAATGCAAGCCCGCTGATCACTAATACCACCGCAGAGCTAGAGAGGGCTCACTGAGGAGTGGAAGCCCGCTGAAGATGACAGAAGCCCGGAAGGGAAGCAGTAAGAGCAAGAGAAAAGCCTCCGAAGCCAGACGGGGAGGGTTTAGATCCTAGCTCTCCCGCTCTCCAGCTGGTGAAAGGCACTTAACCTCTGTCTCAGTTTCCCCATCTGTTAAATGGAGGTAGTAACAGCACCTTCCTCGTCCAGTCGTTGTATGATTAAATGAGCGAATCCCTGCAGAGTGATGGCACATAGTAAATCTTCAGTGAACTTAGCTGTCGTCATCATCGCTATCTCTGTGATGTCATAGGGCGGGGACCTTACCAGATCTTAGACCAAAATAAGGTTGCTCTAATGGAGATGATGAGGGGCAGCTCTGGTGAGACCAACTCACTCTCCCCTTCCTGGGGCTTCTCTCTAGCCCTGCGCTCTTGTTTCTTCTGTACAACGAGGAGAGGTGGGGTGAATATGCCCCAGGATTCCTCCTGCTCTGATGACCTTGGACTCCGCAGCCTTCATCAGCCTGAGGTTCTGCGGGATGTCAGAGGGTACCGCTCAGATTTCATCCTGTGAAAGTTCCCCTCAGCCTTGGCCTTTTGTCAACATAAAATGTGTGGGTTCAGGCACCAAAATCATATTAAGCTCACTTTGTATTTTGTGGGTGTTTTCAGTAACGCTGAATCTCTGAGGGAGTTTTGTGAGAGTATTTATGATTGTTTTTAGTGGGCGTTGGGGGCCAGGTGACTGTAAAATCTAATCAAAAATTCAGAGGCTAGAGTCACCCTTGGGGATATTTCAGCATTTATTTCAGTCATTTTCGCGCACTGGGCCTTCTCCCTCTAATACCTGAAACTATAAACTCAGTAAGTAATAGCCATGATTTTGAAATGGTCGCTGCCCTCAGATGATGGCACGATATTCCAGAATTAGAAACATTTTAAGGCCGTGGTATATAATTGCCACAACAACAGCAATACTAAGACAACTTAAGAAGGTTAACTAAAAAAAAAATTAATGTATGGGAGATACAGCTATAATAGAAAAAGCTGGAAAGCCTCAGGAGTTGCCCACCTGCTTCAGATGTTCCCCCAGCAGCACTCTCAGACACGGAGCCCCCTCCACACCCAGTGTGCTTGGTGCTATGGACCCTGACGGTCAGATGGGAGTGCCTGCCTTGCTGTGAATGGAAACCGGAGGGACCCGAAGGTTCGCCATCTTTGACCATCACCTTTCAAGACTAGGCTGGAAACTGGCCATTCAGATTACTTCCAGGAGGGTTTCTTGTCTGAGTAAATAGCCAGCGGGCATGTCCATGAGTGGGTTTGGCAGCTCTTTGGCTGCTTATACTTTGGGGGCATAATAAGGTCCCTTGAAGCATTGGTAGGATCATGGGGTAGTTACTCTCTTATGTCACCAGTAAATTACAAAAACTCTGAGTCCGACTGGTTTAAGCAGAGAGTAAGCATGTTACACCTTCTAGAAGGGAGTCAGAGATACAGGAGGGCCCAAGGCTCTCCCTGCCCCTCACTCTCGAATTGCCCTCCTTGTCACATGAGCTGCTTGGTTGGACTGTAGCAGGCCACTGGTGGCAGTTCGAGATATCACACCAAGACAGGCCCTCCAGAGCTTCTCTGGGCTCTGCCGAGGTCTTGGAGAAGGGACCTTCCAAAGAAGCTCCCCACAGACTTTCTCTAAAGTCTCCTTGACCAGCTTAGGGTCAGTGCCTCGGCTGGGATGAGCTCAGGCTGGTGGGACACAGCCTCTGGGGCTCGGGTGGGTCCAGCTTCCCTAGGCAAGCCATGTGGAGAAGTGCATACCTGGGATTCAGTTAAGAAGCAAAAAGTGGGAGATGGAAGGTTTATGGCCACGGAGATTTCATGTTCTGTTTGTGAAATTATTGAAGTTTGGTTTTCCCGCAAAACTTACATACGAACGATAGATAGAAGCAAACTGAATCTTGGGATAATTCTCCTCATCAAAGAAATCACCGTTTCCCTTTGGGTCTGCTCACACACACCTTAGACTTAAGAGATCTGGAAGCAACTGTGAACACATTTAACCCAGTCACCTTGTATTTACACACAGGCTCATGGGATCAGTTCCAAAAGAAGTTTCAACTCTGGTTTAAGAAAACCAGCTATGTTAGACCCTGTCTTCAAATGTGCATCCCTGGCCAATAATAAGATTCACCAGGCTACACCTTATGAACAGACGTAACTTCAGACTCAGTGCAGTACTTTCCAGAATGACTCTAGTTCCTGTATTTGGACTCTGGCAAATGTTGTCATCCTAGGCGGGTTTGAGGCTCTTCCCTCAATTTTGTCCAGAGAAGAGTGATGCTTCCACAGACCCGAATCTCTAGTTAGACAACATTTGAAGAGTGCTCAAACCCCCGGAGAGTTTCCGTGTCTCAGGGGTGAAAGGAGAAGCTAAAATGTGCCCTCCGTCCGTCCCAGCTCTGTGTCCTGTCCTCTGCAGAGCGAAATTACACAACCAGATTTCACCCCACAGGGCCCCCGTTTGATCTGACTTTGCTTTTGAAATTTGGACCAAGAAAAATCAATCTAAAGATAAGCATCCTATTCCACTCACAGCCGAAACGCCTATCCCAAGGGCAGAAAGAGGAAGCTGCCTTGTTTTTCTCCTCACGTCGTTTCAGTTCTTGAGCCAGCAGGAAACCGTATCCCACTCTCTGCTGCTCGGTCCTCTTGTCCTTCCTTCCACTGAGTTAAACGGGAGCAACTTTCTCTCCTCCTGCTTGTTAGAAGAAACACATCCGTCCCTGGCCCTTTGCTCAGCCTTCCTCGACCTCCAGCCTCCTTTGCTCGGCGGCCTGCCTCACCTTGGCTCTTGTGCACCCTCTGCATGGCCCCAAGATTCAGTCCCCACCCTGACCTTGCCATTGATCATGGAGACTTTGACCGGGTCTGCCTTGAGCTCTTAGAATTGCACCAGGCCCTCTGATGTGCCCGGGGCGCCAGCAGGGAGCTCTCATGGCTCCTGCATGGACTCTCTCCAGTCTTCGGTGAGTGGTTTGCACAAAGAGCAGTTCTAAGACAGATCTGCAGTGTCCTACCATGGAGAAAGACACAGACTGGGCCTCGGGGCCCTGGAGAAGCCCAGCTGGGGAGATGATGGGTGTCCCTGGGGAGCAAGGAGGTCTCTGCCTCCGGGATAACTGTCACTCCCAGGGGGAAGGTTTTGTACAGAGACTGAAGGCAAGAGGCAGGGAGGCATGGAGCGGAGAGAGAAGGCCCTGGGTGTGAGAAGGCCCGAGCATGGAAGAGAAAGGAGGCGTTCTACAGTTTTGGCGGGAAGCCTGGCCCAAATCTGTACTCCTGTGCCACTCCTGAGCATACACGTGGGACCGTCTTTCTTTGCCCAGCCCTAGCTCCCTTCCCTCCTAGGCAGGGCTATGGCCACAGCCTGAGGTATTGCCTGGGCCCTGGAGAAGATTCTCTCCTTCCCTCTCCCATGTGCCCTGCCTCCTCCTCCTGAAGGTCTGGACAGGCCTCGGGATTGCACCCAGGTGGACCCTCTAACACTTGTCACAGCCTCAGCCTTCCAGCTGCCCTTACTCCCTTGTCTGCTTTCCCACACGGCTTCTGACAGCTTCATAGCCTCTGAGCTTTGGGTTGGGCAGATCCAAAAATGCAGCCTTGGGTGACCACCAGAATAACTATGTGCCAAATCCAGGCTCTGGAACTTGACTCTGTGGCTCAAGAAAGGAGCCTGAGTCTCACTCCCCATGCCCCCCACCCCCACCAACCCCCGGAAAAACAGAGATAAAAATAATGCCCACCTCAGAGGCTTATTACAAGGATTCAAGAGCATGATATATGAAAGACCTTCACAGACCGTCATTCACCAATCTATTTGTCTTTAAAAAAATTTTTTTAATGTATATACATTTTTGAGAGAGAGAGAGAGAGGCAGAGAGAAAGGGAGATACAGAAACCAAAGCAGACTCCAGGCTCTGAGCTGTCGGCACAGAGCCCGATGTGGGTCCCCAACTCAAGAAACGTGAGATCATGACCTGAGCCGAAGTCGGACACTTAACCGACAGAGCCACGCAGGCGCCCCCAATCTATTGTCTTTTTAATGGAAATTAGTATATTATCAATCTCTGAAGATACGGAGCCTCTTATTCAGCATGCCACAGCAGCACACGCACCAGAACGAGGTTCCAGAAAGGACCTTCTTTCCCTCGATATTGACAAAATGAGTGCAGCTCTAAAGCAATGGCCGGTTCAAATTTCAGTCAATAAAGGAATATAGAGGGAAAAAGCTCCCCCAACCCCTTTCTCTAGCCACCAGATTCTCTTCTCAGGAGGCGTCCAGCTCTATCATTTTCTGTGTATCCGTCCACGGGTGCCTTGTGCATATACAAGAAAGGGTTCGACGGCCACTCTCCCCCTCCCCCTTTACACAAATGGCAGCTTCCTTCCTTCCTTCCTTCCTTCCTTCCTTCCTTCCTTCCTGTTTTATTTCTTTTGAGAGAGGGAGAGCACAAGCAGGGGAAGGGCAGAGAAAGAGGGAGAATCCCAAGCAGGCTCAGCACTGTCGGTGCCAACCCCGAGGTGGGGCTCGAACTCACAAACCATGAGATTGTGACCTGAGCCGAAATGAAGAGTCGGGTGCTTAACCCGCTGAGCCACCCAGGCGCCCTACTACAGACTGCAGCTTTCACACTCCCTCCTTGGTGGTTTCGTCTTTGCCAATCAGGAGGTGGAAATGATATTTTGCTGTGTCTGTCATTTGTGTTTTACTTACTGTAAGTGGGATTAAGTGCAATTTCCTGGCCACAAACCACGTGAGTTTCTTTTCTTGTGAGCTCGATTTTCCTGCTTTGCCCTTTAGGGTTTTTTGTTGTTGTTGTTCAGTTGATCTTATACTTACTGGTTTGTAGCTCTTTACTAGGGAAGCGAGCCCTCTGTGATCCTTGTTACAGCTCTTTTCCCAGCATATGGTTTACCTCTTGATTCCACTTGAATTGGTTTCCATGCAGACTGTGATCTTCTGCAGTCACACTTCTGTCATATACCATGGAAAGAATGAATGAAGATCAGGAGGGCTGATCAGCTCTGAGGGCTGCCTCTCAGTGAGTCTGTCTTGAGCCTTTATTCTTTTTCTGTCACCTGTTGTTATCCTCTGACCTCCCATCTCAGCCGAGGGTCCAAGGGCTGGGGCTTTGACTGGGGTGGTCCAAAGAAGCAAGGGACAGTCCAAAACGTTGAGTCTTGGGGCAAATTAAGGACACAGATTAGATCTCTGTACCTGAATTAGATCTCTGTACACAGATTCATGTACCTGAATACCCTCATGAGTATTCAGACATCCCGTGGATGCACCAGCTTGTCTGGACTGGTAGCTGAGAGGTTTGCTCTGAATGCCATTACTGATTTTTCCCCACCTTTTATCATCTCTCCACCCTTTGGCCATTCTCTGGAAGTTGGATTCTAATCTTTCTTTGAAAAGAATATTTCTCAAAAGAAATGTTTTCTCCCTCTGCTAGACACTCCTGGAGCAAGGGGATGAACAAGAGGCTTTGATCTTGAAGGCATTCTTTTTAAGTTTGATCTTTTGATCTAATGTTTTGTTTCTGTGCACTTAATGGTTTGCTTCAAAATCACCTAAATATCAGGTCAAATAAGACAAATACTTTCAAAAGCAAAACCCATACCGATGCTTTATTGTAACCCCTAACAAAGTGCTGTTAAATTGTCCTTTGCAACCAGCACGTTGATTCTAACTGGGCAGGGAGTGAAGAGGAGAACTTCCCAGGTCTTCTCTGTGACAGGGAATCACCAGCCTCATGATCTTCAAAGCCCAAATAGCAAATACGTATCAGTAGCTCTGCTCTGTCTCATCACTGGCCTACTATTCTTTATAGGAAGTAATAGATGAGTTGGATCTTTGGGGACGTTCACTAAGACCACAGGCCTTACGGTGATTGATTGTCTGTGTCTTTTTCACGAGGGCTGTGGGACAACCCGGCTCACTCTGCTTTGGCCCCGTTGGACTGTGGACCGCTTAGCCTGTGGGTGGTACAGGGCACAGGCATCTCTGGTGTTCTCATACACCTATCAGTGCATCGGGCACCACATCCGGGTTGCCAGAGTTGGGTAGCTATGATGGTGGCATCGTTTCCCCTCACCCTTTGCCTTCCCTGCCACCACGTAGATAGAAATCCTAGGCACATGAGGCTGTGAGATACACGATGCAGAGAAACGCCAGCGGACTGGAGCACAGCGCCTTAGGACGCAATGGATGGCCCTGCCTGTTGAGGTTTCGGGAACCTACCATGAATCAAGCCTGGCAGAATTTGTCTTCTGGCTCAATACAGTTATAGGCATGTTTCTTTGCCAAGGCCTATAACGAATTGGGCTATATCGGTGCCCAGATATTCTTACAAATAAGAACTTGAGATTCTGTGGTTGCCACCCATCTTTAAATCCATGAGTCAGTACCTAGGCCTTTTATTCTTCTTAATACAATTAATCTCTGCTTTCTAAGGAAAAATACCACCACTGTGACTAAATATCAGTGTATCGTTGGCTATCTGTGTGGCTGTACAATCTTAAAGTATACTGCAGACTCATGCGTGTGCACAAAAAGGGAAAAGCTAGAAACATCCCAGGGACCCAAGAATAGAGAAAAGGTTGGATAAACTTTGAACATGAAAGCATTACAATTAATACATGAGAACTTCACTTCAGGGCAAAACGGAGTAAGAGGGCACAGATTTACCCTCCAACCTGAAACAAAAATAACAACCAAACAAGAAAATATTAAAATAATTTTATAAATATATATTATTTACTTATAAAACAAAGGTTTTTAAGACACTGGCCATCAAGTAGTGAAAAATAGTGGTCCCTGAGAGATAGTTCACAGGGAGATGAATCTCATGGTTGCCCCAGCTTGAGAGTTTGCAGGCTACGGCCTATGGAAGGGGCAGTGAGGTGGAGCCCAGAAGATCACCCCAGTTGAGATGGAGCTGAGTCCAGAGAGACCAAGGCAGCTGGAGTTCTCAGGACACAGCCTCAGAGAGGAGAGGTCAGGTGTGCATGCAGAGGAACCTCAGACACCCACAGCTGGTTCCCCTTGAATACTCCACAGAGTACTGATCAATACCTGTGAGGCCAGGGAAAGATCTATCCAAAGGGATTAAAGGGAACAGAGCCTGGTGCTCATAAAGAGCCAGGAATAGTGTTCCCACCAGCCTAACTGGAAAATTTCATAATTCACGAGGCATAGGGTAGAATACACAGAAAGGTCTTGCTTGCCTCAGTAGCAGGGGACAGTTAGCCCCAAATTGAGCAGGGCTCCAGACCCTCCTAACACATCAAAAAGGAAAGACCCAAAATCATAAAAATGTTTCTGGTAATTCAACTGCATCCTGAAACAAAAACCAAGAATGTTTATGAGGATACAAAAATATCAAGCATCAGGGCAAATTGCATCATATCTGGCATCAAAGATTACAAGGTATACAAAGAAGCAGAAAAACACAATCCATCAAAACAAATCCGGAACTGACACAGATGTTAGAATTAGCAGATAAGGACGTTAAAAGTTATTATAACCATATTCCATACACTTAAAACCTTTAGCAGAGACATGAATATATATCTTTTAAGAAGACCTAAATAGAGCTCTTAGAGATGAAATACACATGGAAAGAAATCTACAGTGGTTCAGACCTTGCAGAAGAAAAACGAAGCTTGAATACATAATTATGGGCACTATCCAAAATGGGACACAGAATAATAAAAAGATAAAGAGCATCAAGGAACTTTTGGATAACTTCAAGTAGCTTAACATATATGTCATTAGAGATCCTGGAAGAGAGGAGGCCAGCAAACATATTTGAAGAAACAGTAGTTGGAATTTTTCTAAATTTGGTGAAAGTTATAAACCCACAGATCCAATATGTTCCGTGAACCCCAAACACAAGAAACGTGAAAACGAAAGGCACATTACAGTCAAATTGCTCAAAACCAGTGATAAAGAGAAAAGTCCTCAGGTAGCCAGGGGAAAAAGAAACATTACATACGGAGGAACAAAAATGAAGATGACAGCCCATTTCTCTTTAGAAACGATGCAAGAGAGGAGACAGTGAAACGACACCTTTGAAGTAGTGAATGGAGACATTGTCAGCTTCAAATTCTATATCCAGCAAAAGTATCTTTCAAGACTGAAGACAAAAAAAAAAAAAAAAAGACATGTTGTTATATGTGGAAGTGGAAAGAATTCATTAACAGCAGACCCACACTACAAGAAGCCCTTCAGTTGGAAGGAAGAGGACACCAGATTGAAAGCTGTATCAACACAAAGAAATGAAGGTCATCAGAAGTGGTAATGACATTCCCATCAGCAGCGTATGAAAGTTCACGATAGTTCCATTTGTAATACCCCAAAGCTGGAGACAGCCCAAATGCCAATCAGTAAGTGATCAGATTAACAAACTGGTATGTCCATCTGTACAATGGAGTACTACTCAGCTATAACAAGGAATGAATTCTTGATACATTCGACAGCATGGATGAGTCTCAACATAATTGTATCGAGTGAAAGTAGCTAGCCAGAGACTATATACTGTCTGATTCCACCTACATAAAATTTTATGAAATGCAAAATAGTGACAGAAGGCAGATCAGTGGTTGCCTGGAAATGGAGGTGGGAGCAGAGAGAAGAAGGGAGAGATTACAAATAGGTGTCAGGAGACTTTGGGGATGGTGAATATGTTCACCATCTGGATTATAGTGTTGGTTTCATGGATGTGTACAATTGTACGCATACGTACCATTTAGCAGATTGTATAACTTATGTTTGTGTCCTTTATCACGTCAATGAAACCTTGATAAAACTGTTAAAAATTAATACATGAAGACATAATGAAAGTGAGAAGGAAATAGAAAAAGGACATAGAAAAACGTAAAAGACCTAATTTTAGAAGCCCTGTATCAACTAGCTAAAAACTATGTGACACAGATGGTTAAAAAGAAATAATTTAGGAAGATGTCATGTTTAGAAAAAGAAGAGTTACTGTAGTAATCTTTGCCACTTGTCCTAATACAAAAAAGTGAATAGAAGACAAAAATGCACTTTTTCTCAGATTTTGTCATTTTATGGATTTGAATTTCATTGTCTCTATTTGAGCTTTTTAATAGCTTCCTTAGGAATGTACCCTTTCTGTGCCCCGGTCTCTTCATGTGTGAAATGGGAACCTTAACAACGTTTAACTCTTAGGAGCTCAGATGAGCTAATTCCTCTCTAAGTGCTTCAAACAGTACCTGGCACACGGCATTCGGTACATGTTAGCAGGACCAGCTGCTAATATAAGGCTGCCTCACAACTACCTTGGATCCAAGAATGAAAGGCAGAGGTTGAACTTTGGAGTCGTATTGAGTCCACCTCAACTCCATACACTCAGAGAAAAAACAACAAAAGCTAAAAACAAAACAAACAGAAAAAACCAGATCTAGAGGAAGGGAAAGGGACTTAAGATCTTTGTTTGCGCTTCCTAACTCTGAGACGGAGACCCTACAGCAGTGCAGAGCAAATCTTTGAGTCTTCCTGGGCAGACGGATATGCACATGGAACCTGTTACAAGGTCATGGCCCCTCACCTGGGTGGAGTGAGTACTTTCCCTGGATGTCTAGGCCTGGCCCTCAGACCCTTTCTTGGTTAGGCATCTGTATCCTCCCCTGTCTGACTGTGTTCATCCATACCTCTTATCTCTGAACTCTGGGCCCCCTATTCGAGCAGGTAGTTTTTATTGTATATTATGGATCATTTTTTTCTCTGAGTGATGATCCTCTTGTTCTCCACCTTGGACTAACAGCCTTGTCTGCCATTGTCCTGGGATGTTTACGTGATGTGTGTATGTGTGTTTGTTCTAATATATACATTCTATCTTAAACAGAAAACAGTCTGTAATTTTCACACATAACAGTTCATAGTAATAAATAGTATTTTCATTGTACCTTCAAACTAAAGGTTGAGTCATCAAAAAGTATGGAGGGTGGGAAAAAAAGTGAGCTGCCAGAGTCAAGGACTTTTCCCCAGTACCCTTGCAACTGCGGTTATGTTCAAATACTTTATTGTACACTTCTCTTTTATTAAGTAATTTAATTTTATAGGAACCTGTAAAATGAAATGTATTATCATTTGAGTAACTTTAAGAGACATGGAGATTATACTATTTAAAGGAACCCCATGAAGGTCCATTAAGTAGATAATCTGCATAAGAATTTGTTTTTCATAAAGTTGCGTTTCATTAAAATAGTGCCAGAATTCCTATGATCTCAACTCAACGTTTCGTTATCATGAACCAAGGCATCGCATCAAGGTAGCAACTGAATCATGGTGCCTTTTTGTCATGGGGTGAAATGGATTGAAGCCTCCTAATGTCTGTAATTAAGGGAGCTTTCAGATCACGTTACATTCTCCAGAAGCCACCTCATCCATATGCTGAAAGACCATTTGACCATCAATTCCTAGAACTCATTTATCTATCCTAGGCCCGATGTCTGTTTCTAGGATTTTGTATAAAAGGACATGTTGGGTAATAGGTAATATTGCAGGCTGTGGCCTTCATTCTTTTCATGGATTTGCATTGAAATTATTTGTGAAGCTAATGGAGGGGGATGAAATTACCCATTTCCAAGGAATATCTTGGAATGATGAAGGAGTAATTATATTCTAAATACAAAATAAGGATGTCGTGCTCATCCCACTTTAATTTTTTCCAGAATGCTGATCTGTTCTAAAATTCATACAGAACTAATTTCAGAGGAGTGAATAAAGCTTGCTTGAAATGTTCACTTAAGTGGGTCCTATGGGGAAAAAAGAACCAGCTGACAATTGAATGCCAGTTTGGTCTGGATATGCAAAGCCTTTACTTTCTGGGGCCTCCTGTGGGACGGCAGAACGTGGGAGCCTGCAAGGCTGCTCCACCAGGACACCTCAGCCTGGGGAAGCTCAGAAGGCCCCTAGATGGGTGGGATACATCCCATGATGGTCACAGACCCACATACCACAGAAGGAAGGGTATTGCGTATCGAACAAAAGCTAGTCCAAGGCAGCCTCCCATAGGAGAAAACAAAACAGGACAGGGGAGCTAGCCTTCTAAACTTCCTCAGACGTCCTAGTATTGCACGAGAAGGTGACCCAACCTGCCTGAGCAAGGATCTGGTGTCGAACCCAGGGATTGTCAACCTCAGCGCTATTGACATTGGAGTCATAATTCTTTATCGTGGGGCTGTCCTGGGCATGTAGGACGTGTAGTAGCATCCCTGGCCTCTACCCACTAGATGCCAGAAGCCAGTAGCACCTCCAGGAATCCCCAGTTGTGACAACCAAAACCGTCTCCAGACACGGCCAAATGTCCTCTGGGGAACAAACCACCCCCATTTGAGAAGCACCAATGTGGGGCAAGAGGCTGTCACGAAGCCGGCAGATCAAGCCCCCTCACACCTTGAGGCCTGTTTGGCAGGCCATCTGGATCTCACAGACATCACAGCTCACGCTCCTCCCGACTTGGAGCGTGGCGCTTGATGACCGAGCCCAGATGTTCTCAGTCGAGAAGACCTTGGTTGGCCACTTTGGCTCTTGAGGCGGCAGTTTCCTCCTCTGGGAAACGAGAACAGCAACAGGACCCCGCTCACTCAGAGGTCGGTTGGGGTAACGCACACGAAGGAATATTCACTACAGGTGTTGTCAGGTTAAGACCTAAAATCCTGCGGAAGTTACAGTGTATGTGGGATTTCCCCCTCTTTGCCATCCACTGGGTTCCTCATTTCAGGATAAGCGAGTGTATCTAAGGAAAGTGTTTTAAAGCCTTAAAATGCCCCCTCCCAGCACATTTACTCACACACACACACACACACACACACACACGCACACACACACACGCACACACACAGCCACCTTCTCTACCTAAAAGATGTCAGGCAGCCCTACCATCCCGTTAGCATTGGCTTGGTTCTGTGTCAGTCCCAAGCAGAGTGTTTTTTGGTTTTGAGGGACTAAGGGATTATTAAGAGGAAGCTGTTTGAGGGAAGGTACAGTGGCGACACTTCCGTTAGAAGGAGGAGTAGGAGAGCTCCTTGTCCCGGCCCGGGAAATCCTTTTCTCCATCCATTTTCCTGCCTCTGTTCAGTGAAAACCTTCTGCGGATACTTTGGCATTTGAGCTGGGGCTCCTAAAGTTCGTGGAAGTCCTGTCTGTGCCACCTCATCTGAAAGCCCTAAAAACCTTTTCCTCTTGGATAATGTTCTTAGGCTTCCAAGAGGCTTGCCCTTGTACTGGGAGCCGTTGAGGACAGGGTGAAGAAAATGGCCTAGCCTGTTTGTGGCCAAACCACCTATTTCTGGGAACTTCCCCCATGGTGCCTGGCCTGGGTTCAGAGGGGGTGTCCCTGTGGGTCTCACAGCTCTGGGACCTCGGCTCTGCAAGGCCCTCTTGGTGTCCCGTTCTGGCCTACAAAGATGTGTGAGCAGCCAACCTGATGCTTTTCTAGAGACTCTGAGCCACCCATTAGAGGCTGACTTAAACCAAAGCTCTGGCTTCCCTATTAAAGTGCCCCCAGTGGCCCAGAAGGAGGCCATGAGTGATTGCCACATGGTGGCCCCAATTCCCTTGATTCCAACCCCTGTCTAGTCACCAACACCAGCCCCCTCCCCGGCCCTGGCCCCACGAAGTACCCACGAAGAATGAGGGGTAGAGGCTTGTGGAGGTGGGTCAACTCAGCCCATCAAAGCCTTTTGCAGAGGAAGATCCAGGCTCTTTGACGTTGTCCTCAAAGCCTCTGAGACTTTGCTTCAGTTAATTCTATCCCACGGCCAGTTTGACCCTGGTCCAGGAAGTTGTTTCCTGTAGATCCCAATTCTGCTTAGTGCTGTGTGGGTCACCAGGTTTGCCCCGGAGCAGAGCAGGCCTCTCGTGGGAGTTTTCCAAGCCCACCCACCCCCACCACACACCACGCTCCTTGTCACCACCTAGCTGGGCGTGATGGATGCTTCAGGGTCAGCTGACAGCCGACCTGCGTCTGAGGTGGGATCCAAAGACTTTACAGCTCCCCTCCCTGCTTCTGGAGGCAGCTTTTCTCAAGGCCTCACAAAGAATGTCCTCGTGCTGTGGTCTGCCTGAGGGAGGGAGGATGAGACGCTCACAGGGGCTACTCATTTTCTCAAAATGGTCATTATTAAAATGCTCCCAAACGGAGTCTTTCAGCATTTGATTAAGTCCCTCAACAAAAACAACAGCCACCATGGGAATTTTCAGCTGTCTGGCCTGAATTTTGACTAAAAGGTGCCTGACGGCTTTAATCATGGAAACCACATGTGCTCTAATTTTTCTTTCCATTTCATTTTCTTCCAAATTTTAGCAATCTGAGGAAATCTCAGCCAGCCCCGATGTTCCCTTAGAGAGTCCCGGAAGTACAAGGTGAAGTTTGGAGGACAGTGCAAGGCAGGAAAAGAAATGAGTGGACCCTTGGCTCAGGTATCCCCATCAGCTCTGCCTGCCCGTGTCCAGCCTCCTTCTGACACATGTGGAAGACGCTGCTGAGGTGATAGCGAGCCTCGTGGAAGCCACCTGCCTCTGAACCCCAGGAAAGCATGCAGGCCACCCCCTGCATCCACGCTGTTGGTGGCTGTGGTGCCTGTGGCTGCGGGTCTGCCCACCAGCCCTAAAGTGGCCCCTCACCTGCCTTCCTGACTGGAGGCCCAGGGCCCAGCCCAGACTGGAGGATTCTGGGGTGCTGGCTCGGCCTGCAGGCCCGGCCAGGGCCACCTGAACCTCGCATGTCCCTCTTCCCTGAGGCCCTCTATCCAGACTTACAGATCCCAACCTGATGCCTTTGAAGTCATGTTTCCCTGAGGGTCTGTGGGGGCAGGTTGATAGGCCCCACCCCCACGTTGCCTCCCCCTTGTACTTGCAAATTCAGTGGCTTCACAACAGCTAAGGTGCTTCTGCTCGTGGAGCACGTTGTCATAAGCAGAATTCGTGGCGGCCGTAAGCAACTGACTTTTCCCTCCCGTCATGACATGTATCGCAGGGGTCTGTCGAAGACTTTGTTCGCTTAGCTAACAGTTTCGTCACCCAGAAACAAAATGCTCATCTAATAAGTCTGTTTAAAAAAATTACTAGTAATTGTGGATGAGTTTATCTCCCCTCCACTCACAATTCCTGTGTGATCATGTCACCCGTTTCAAATGTATACTACGTCCACCTTTTCCAGATAGAAATCTCAAGGGTTCCATTTCCACGTCACGAAGTCTAGGATGCAGACTTTTCTCGCATTCCCTCCAAAGGGACTGTGTAGACGCTTGGCCCACCGTAAAGGGTTGACTCGTTTGGCACATTCATCCCCCTGGTCACCTGCTGTCTCACGCCTCCGTCTCTGCCACGGAGGACTAAGGTCCAGGCAGCGTCTCGTCTTTGCTTCACCGAAGGCTCAGTGGGAGGGAAGGTCAGGAGGGATCAAGTCAGAGTGCTTGGGGATCCCGGGCCGGCAGGCAAGCTCTTGGATACGGTGCCCCGGTCCCCGTCACCACCACCTGGACCCTTTTTGCAGTCCCTCCCAGCTGGCTCCCTGCTTCTTCAGGCCACCAGGTGCCACGGCATCGTCCCCACCTCGGGACCGTGGCTGCTGTCCTTGCCCCTCTGCAGAATGCGGGTCCCCGGGCTGTTCTCATGGCTGGCACGCTCATCATTGCGCCCACCGGGGGACTGTCCCGGCCACCCAGCCGCACACCGTTACCCCTCTCCTCCTGTGCTACTTTCCCCGACTGCTATCACAAAGTACACGTTTACTTTCTCGTTGTGTTTCTCACAGCCACAGCTCTGCGCTCACACCCCTGCACACGCTGTATTCCCTGAGTCCAAACAGAGCCTGGCACATAGTAGGTGCTCAGTACACCCTTTCATCTCGAGCATAAAGAAAGGGTTTGTAGGACCCTTTACGATTGCCAAAAGGGCTTTTCACGTGCCCTCCGTGTACTGTCGTGGCTTCTTTTCTGCCCACCTGTCACTAAACTGAGGGCCTTGGGAGCAAGGGTTAGGTGTGTAATTTTCTTATCACACTGGAGGCTTCAGGCTTAGAAGGTACCCATACCCATTTTATATACTTGTACTCATGTTCCACATGTGTTTAGATTTTGTTTTTTACTCTACACTGCAAGCATTTTCCCGACTGTTCTTATTTATAATGGCTGAATCACACCCCAGTGGCATAGTGGCTGACAGTGTCCTTACTTAGGGGAGTGAGGAACTGAGGAAAGAAGGAAGCTTTGTTGACCTGACATCGACATGACCCTACTTTGTCTCCCCATTCGATAGGAGGGTCAGAGAAAGAGCTGGAAATTGATACTATTAAGCCACTTCTCCTATCTGCTGCTTTCCCACCTGCGCCCCACACCACAAATTAGGGATCCCAGTGTCAAATAGACACCGAAGTACGACCATATAGTGTTCCTAAGGATGAGCCGGAACTTTCTTGGGTCAAGGTCAAACTCCGACTACCCATACAACTCCTCACTTCCTGTGACCCAAGTTCTCACGCTTCCCTAATCACATGATGGCTGCTACCTTGAGTATCTTCTCTTGTGAGGCAATGATTGCAGCCACATCCCATAGTTGGCACCCCCATACCCCTGCCTTGGAAGTCCTTTCCCTCATGTTTGCCCTTCTCAGCACTTGGATCAGGCCCTCTGGGGAGAATGGCACGGTCTGATCCTATATTTCACCGGAACTTTCTTTGGGCCACCCTCTAGTTTATCCTTATATGCACACAAGGTCCACAATCATCATTCTTTGCCAATTAAAACTGCTGTTTCCTAACATATTTAGGACCTGGCTGTTGTAACTAGTCGGTTGGATCAGGCCTAAAAGATTTCCCAAACCGGCTATATTATATTCAACATTTTAAACTTACTAGATTTAATGGCCAGAAACTGATATAATTACGGACAGTTTTAAGCAATAAGGGCATTTTTACTGCCCTGCAGAGAGATGAGAGAACTGGCTGGCCTGAAATGAAGGAGGCAGATATGGATAATTTTCTTCCAGAAAATAATCATGTCTTATGGGATGAAAAGGAAAAACATTCAAATCCTGAGCATATCATTTCCACGGCCCCTGGATTTAGCAGGTGCCCAGACGTACAGGCAGCAGTTTGGGGCAGGAGAGGAGAACGGAGGTGTCGGGCTAGACTGGGAAGCATACAGACCCCAGGAGGAGGAAAGAAAGGTCAAGAGAAAAAAGAAAATCCTCCCACACTGGTGTGTTCTCACTAAAGTCAGCTTCCCCTTCCAAATGTGGAAATACCAGTTGAAAGAGTGAGCTTTGACCCTCGCTCTAGAGGCTGTGGCCGCAAACGCTGCAGGCCCAGCCATTCCTCCAGGGACCCCGGCTCCTGCAGGCTCGGGCTGACTCCCCCCACTCCGGAATGTCAGCCTTCTCATTACTCATGGGTAACGTCCGCTTCTACCCTCCCCACTCCGACACCGGCCCTGTCTCTGTGTTGAGTGCTTCTGCAGCCAGACCCTGACGGGGGAGAAGGCAGAGGACAGCATGGCGATTAGGGCAAGGGGGGCATTGGAGAGAGTCAGCCGGACCTGGTCTCCATCCCAGCTCCACTGCTGGCCAGTAGTGGGGGATCCCGCTGTCGCTTCATCTCTAACCAGAGGATCATAGAAGACCTTCCTCGTATGGTTATTGTGAAGAGACTAGGAAATACTAGTCCACAATGGCAACCCAGAAAACTCGTAACTCACTTCCCATCAGCAGCAAGGACAGACGTCCCACCCCGGATGCAAGGAGGGATGCATAAAGCCTTCTGGTAGCCAGGCACTGAGAGAAATCGCCAAACGAGTGGCGGTCGCCACATCAGGAACCGTTTAGCGGACAGTACATGTGACCCGCAGAGTCCTTCGGTCTACACCTGGAACCCCAGTTCGGTCTACAAGAGAGAGTGTGTGGTTCCCCGCTCCCAGTGAAAGTGATGAGAGTCAACGACAACAATGGCGGGGAGCAGAGGGTGCTGTGTGATTTGCAAGGGGCCGCGTGCATAGCAGCACGGACCGGGCAAGCCTTTACACCAGATCACCAGCATTGTAGGTGGAGGCGCTCGAGGTGACACCACACTTCGCCAGTCCGTCACTTGCTTTCATTATCCAGTCAGCCAGCAGCTGTGCTGGGTGTTCAGCAGATGTGAGGATGCAGCAGTCTCTCGGAAAGAGCCGGGGTCTTGAAGTTGGGTAGACGGGGTCCTATCTCCGTGCCAGTGCTTGCTGGCCAGGTGACCTGCGGCAAGTCACGGAAGCCCTGCCAGCCTCCATTTCCTCTTCTGGGAAGTGAGCATGCTAAGATTTATTTTTTGCAAGGCTGTCCAAAAGAAAGTCATGTGTTGAAAGCACTTAATTCTGTTCGTGAACGTAGTACCACAGACGTGTTCGTTTCCTTTCCTGACCCAAATTCCAGGGCCTTTGTACTCCTAGGCCTTTTAGCGCAAATAGTCTTATAGACAGAGGTGAACCCCAACAGTTCCTACCTGAAACCTAGGTTTTGTTAGCCTTGCCCGTGCACACCTGCTAATGCCCTGGGCACAGTCCCTCGCCGCCCCAGTTCTTACGTCCTCAACGTGGAAACTCGTGGGTGCTCTTGAATAAGAGCCATTTTCTTCTTCTTCTCGCCCGGACTTCTTCAACTTGAGGAATCAATATGTTCCAGCTGCCACCATTTCTCCGGGCCTCAGTGCCGCTCAACCGCAAATCAAAGCTAACTGGTGCTTCCGGAAGAGCATAGAAGAATGCCTCCATTGCGGTCAGTCTGCGTGTGCCCCGGGACCATCCAGGCTTAGTATAGCATCTCTGTCCCTCTCCAGAGAGCCTGAGTTCATGGGAGTCTGGGCCAAATCTAGATGAGCAAGTCTTGGTGACTAGGGCTGCCTCATCGGTAAGTCCTGTCTCTTCCCCGAAGACGCCCCAGAGTAGGTTCTAGCTGGAACCCCTCGCCCCTCCGTGACCAGCAGATCCGCTCACAGGAATCAGGGGTACCTCCGGATTTCCTTCCAGTCATCGCCCTGCTTATTAGTCCTGGTCAGAAGGGACCTCCCTTGCTTTCACTGAGGAACATAAAGTTTTTAAGTGGACTCCGGGGAAGGCATGGAGGCCACGAGGCTACGGAAAGCTGCGCGAGAATTACTCCATTTTACCCCAGATGCGCTCAGCATCATGGGAAGGCATAATGAGCACAGGGGCCCGGATGCAGCATGTCGTGTGTTAATACAGTCTTGCTGTGATGTGAATGTGGGAGGCCAGACCCTGGCGGCAGCTCAAGAAGTTTCTGGAGAGGCCCCCAACGAGCACTGCAACGCCAGATAGAGCCTGGGGGAGGAACTGCCAGACCCCATTACACCTTCCGGAAGTTCTTCCCCGGATTCCATCCTGGCGTCTGATAACAAGTGGAGAGAGCCTGTCTCCATATGCGTTTGGTAAAAACGGCTTTGAAGTAACCTAAAAACCTCAGCCGAGAGAAGACAAAGCATATGTTAAGAGAACTAAATACAGGGGCTCCGTGTACGGGTTTGTTTTTGAAATTTCAACTCTTTGAAGTAGAGTTGTCATAGCTCCCTGCCTGTTTCGACTTGTGTTGGTGAGATCTGAAGGCCACAGAATTAAGACAGTCCTCCCCTGTGTGAAGTGTGTGTCTGTAATAACAAGCACCGGGGAGCACCTGGCCTGGCTCACTGTTGCCTGTTTCATCTCCAGGTTTTTTTCTAGTTTCTCAGTGTTGCCTGGGCCTGTCCGGAGGCCTCTCTGGTTAGAAAACTAACGCTAACTTGGCTTCGCTTCGCCACACGCATTGAGGACCACCGAAGACACAGGCGTATGTCATTGTACCCTCATAAACAACCCCCACGGTCTGCCCATGCCTGACTCGGCTGCAGCCACGTTAAGTCCCGATTCCCGAAACCGTTTCTAATAGAGAAGCTGGTCCTGGAGCATTTTATGAGCTTCACGAGGACGATGCTGTGAGTCACGTTTATGAGCATGAATTCACGGTACACCACAGCGATCGAAAATCAAAGTTCTTATTCGCACATTTGTTATGACCTTGGATAAAGAATGCGGGCGCCAGGCCTGGCTTTGCCCCTCAGAGGCCACCGTGACCCTGGGCCAGCCACTGTCCTCTTGTCACAGCCTCACCTGCAAACCGAGGGGGCTGGCCAAATTCAGTGTCCTGCCACTATGGGGGACAGTGGGACATTTTTTTGTCAGTTTGCCTTTGGGAAGCTGAATTCCAGAAAGGAGCCAACCCCAGTTCTGTCCTTTACGGTGTGTGTAAAGCCACTACCTTACAGTTCGTGAGCCTGCTGGGGAACGTGAAGGTTGATTCTGTAGGACGCACGTGTCTCCTTTCGGTGTTTTGGTTATTCCCAGTGATGCGTGAGGGCTGATTGACACACGCCGTGTTCAAGTGACCGTAGCCAGTTGAATAAGTCGTGTATTTGCCCGGAGTACATTATCAGTTTTTTATATATCCTCAATCAAACAGAAGTGGAGGGATAGTCCTCCCAGGTGGATCTTAATTCTAAGTTCAAACTTCCAACTTTTTTCTGGCCCTTTTCTTAAACACCCCCTGTTTTGAATGATCCTGTCTACCATGCGCACTGCACATGTTTAGTATAATTCCTATTTTCATTTTGATTGACTTTAGCCGCACAGCTACCAGTCGGATGTCTCAGTGTGAGATAATGACAGGCACTCGTATTCAGCCGATGCGTTTTTATCGTAAAGAGGAGGAATGTGAGGCAGGCATGACGCTGTTCGCAGGAAAGGGACGTTCTGAAATAATGAAATCCACTCATAGACTCTTAGAGGTCCAGGAACCTCTGCTGTGGTACGTTATTAGAAAATAAAATTGAGTTTGTTCGCTTTGGCTTCTGGGAACTCAGTGCTAGTAATGAAAATAGTGATTGCAGGAAGAAGTATTGTGTTTACACCCTTTGCCAGGCTCCTCTTACATGATTTATTAAAGAGTCCCTGCCCTTTCTTGACTTCTCTAATCACGGACATGAGAAGTTCTCCAACGGTTGCTGAACCAGAAACTCACTGCCGTAATGGACAGGTGTCACTTCTACGTCACTGAGATTTTTCGGTGCGCACGAAACGTTCTGTGTTTTGATAGCACAGAAGAGGATAGGTAGGATGGCTTTTGAGCAGACCCACAATTTGGTTCTCAACAAAGTTTTAAGTACCGAGAAAATAGAAGGTCCAAGGCCACATTGGTAGGCACAGGGGAATGTTTCTAAAATAAGGTTGGTTCCCATCTTAATTTATAACCTTCAGTGGCCTGGAGGAGCCCACACTCTGGGAGAAAGGAGTGATTCACTCCTAAGGATCATTTCAAAGCTACTGGAAGTCCTAATTTACCAGCTTGACTAATTATAGAAAATTGGTATCACAGGACAAAATAATGTAGCAAGGTAAATTAAAACTCGTATCTTTTCAAAAATCATCCAGACTTTACTGATCCGTCATTTTGAAAGCCCGGTCAGACCTATACACCAAATAATGCATGAATGCGTTCCCTGTTTTTTCATTTCCCTGTGGAAGGACATCTTCGTTCCTTTCGCTTTTCAGTGACTGTGAATAAAGCTGCTATAGACTTTTGCCGACAGGCTCGTGTGCGAACGTAAGTTTTCAGTGTACTTGGGTGAGTACCTAAGAGTGCAGTTGCTGGGCCATATGGTAAGACTGTGTTTAATTTTATAAGAAAGCGGCTCACTGTCCTCCGAAGTGCTGGAATGTTGCATATTCCAACCAGCAACGAATGAGAGTTTCTGCTTCTCTGCTTCCCGGCCAGCGTTTGCCATTGTTAGTCTTATGAATCGTAGCCATTCTAATAGGTACGTAGCGGCATGGCATTGCACTTTTAGTTTGTATTTCTCTGATGAAAAATGGTATTGAGTATCTTTTCACGTGCTCATTTGCCACCCATAATACTTTCTTTGGTCAAGTGTCTGTTCAGATTGTCTGCCCATTTAAAAAATTGCGCTGGTTGTTCTCCTGTTGAATTTTAAGAGTTCTTTATGTGTTCTAGATAAACGCCATTTATCAGATACGTGATTTGCATTTGTTTCTCCCAGTCTGTGCCGATCTTACTCTCTCATCGATGTTTTACGAAGAGCCAAGTTTTTAATATTGGTAAAATCCAATTTGTCGGTTTTCTTCTTTCAGGGGTTGTGCTTTCGTATTGTATCTAAAAATTCATCAACAAAGCTAAGGTCACATAGATTCTCTCTTACATTGTCTTCTAGAAGTTTTATAGTTTTAGATTTTACACATTCAGATCCACGATTCACTTTGAGTTATGTTTTATTTAAGGTGTAAGATACGTGTCCAGGTTCATGTTTGGGTTTTTTTTGTTTTTTGTTTTTGTTTTTTTGCATATGGACATCCTTTGTCGTAGCACTGTTTGTTCAAAAGGCTGTCTTCCCCCCATTCGATTACCTTGTCACATTTGTCAAAATGTTGATAGTATTTGTGCGTGACTGTGTTTGGGCTAACAATTCTATTTGATTGATCTGCATATCTGCCAATACCGTACCGTCATGGTTACCGTAGCTATATAGTAAATCTTAAAACTGTATAGTGTGGTTCCTCCAACTTTATTCTTTTTTCAGAATTGTTTTAGCTATTCTAGTTCCTTTGCCCTCCCATACAAATTAGGATCCGCTGTTCTATATCTACGTAAAATCCTTCTGGGATTTTGATAGGAAATGCATTAAACCTAAATTCGGGGAGAATTAATATCTTCATTGAGTCTTCCAATTCATGAACATAGTATATCCATTTGTTTAGGTGTTTTTTCTTTCATCAGCATTGTGTAGTTTTTAGCATACAGATCCTGATATATTTTGTTGGATTGATACCTTTGGAATTTGTCAGAACTTGTTTTATAACTCAACATATGACATATCTTGAAAACTTCCCATGTACCCTTGAAAAGAATATATATTCTGAAGTTGTTAGATGAATTTTCTACATATGTCAATTAGGTCAGGTTTGCTAATCTTGTGTAAAACTTCTGTGTCCTTCTGATGTTTGTATGCATGTTACTGGGAGAGATTGAAAAGTAATCCCACCATAATTTTGGTGTCTAATTCTCCCTTTGGTTTCATCATTTTTTTAAAATTTATTTTTAGACTGTTATTAAGTACGTTTAGAATTTAGACTTGGTAGGGGCACTTGGGTGGCTCAGTCAGCTGGGCTTCCAACTTCAGCTCAGGTTATGATCTTATGATTTATGAGTTCAAGCCCAGTGTTGGGCTCTGTGCTAACAGCTCAGAGCCTGGAGCCTGCTTCGGATTCTGGTCTCCCTCTCTCTCAGCCCCTCTTCCGCTCACCTCTGTCCCTGTCTGTCTCAAAAATAACATTAAAAAATTTTAAAAAAAATTTAGTCTTGGTATATATTACTGGTCAATTGATCTTTCTATAAATACATAACTCTTTACCTCTATAAATAAATAACTCTTTACCTCTAGTTACAATTATTGGCTTCCAGTCTACCTTGTCTGATAGTAGCTACCCCAGCTTTGTCTGGTTACTGTTTATGTGGCATCTGTTTTCATTCTTTAACCTTCATTTGGTCTGTGCCCTTATATTTAAAAAGGTATGTTTGGGGGCACCTGGGTAGCTCAGTCAGTTAAACATCCGGCTCCTGATTTCAGCCCAGATTATGATCCCAGAGTTCATGGGATCAAGGCCTGTGTCAGGCTCTGCACTGACAGTGCTTGGGATTCTCTCTCTCCCTCTCTCTGTGCCCCTCCCCTGCTTGTGCACGCTCTCTCTCTCTCAAAGTAAATAAATAAACATTTAAAAGGGGGAAAAAAGAAAAGGTATGTTTCTTGTAAGCAGCATGTAGTTGTGTTGTATTTTATTTTGTTTATATCTAGTCTCAAAATCTTAGTCTTTTACTTGTAGTGCGTTTGTTAAATGCACACTTAAGGTAGGTATTGATAACATTTGGATTTACATCTACCACATTACCTTTGATTTCTGCTCCTTTTTTCTTCCCTCTTTGAGTTTTGGTTTGTCTTACTCTTCTTCTGGTTTCTTAACATGAAAGCTTGGATTATTCACTTAAACTTTTCTTCTTTTTTAATGTATTTAGTACTATAAATTTATCTTTAAGCACTGCTCTAGCAGAATTCCACAGATTTTGATATATTGTATAGTCAATTTTTAAGTTAAAATATTTTCTGATTTTCCCTGGGATGTCCTCTTTGATCTTTGGATGATTTAGGAGTAAGTTGTTTGATTTCCAAGGGATGTGAGATATCCCTGTTACCTTTATTGACTTATAGTTTATGGTTACAAATATAATATATATGGTTTCAGTTCTTTTATATTAGTTAAGATTTGTTTTATGGTCCAGAATATTATATACATTAGCAAGCGGTCCTGATTTCTTGGGGAAAATATATATATTCTGTTATTGATGGGTTTAGTGCTCCACAAATGCCAATGAAATCTAGTTAGTTGATGATGTGGTTCAACTCTTTTATGTCCTTGCTGATTTTTACCTACTCATTCTATTACTATGAGAGTAGTTTTGAAACCTCCAACTACAGTTGCACATTTGTTTGTTTTTCCTTTCAGTTGTATCAGTTTTTGCTTTGTGTATTTTTTTAAGTTTATTTATTTTGAGCGAGGGAGAAAGCACATGTGCAAGTGTGAGTTGGGGGAGGGGCAGAGGGAGAGCAGAGAGAGAATGTCAAGCAGGCTCTGCATGCTGTCATCACAAAGCTCAATGTGGGGCTCAAACTCATGAACCATGAGCTCATGCTCTGAGCCGAAATTAAGAGTCAGATGCTTAACTGAATGAGCCACCTCAGTACCCCTGCTTTGTGTATGTTTATTTTCTATTGCTAAATGGGTACACACTTGTTGTTCTATCTTTTTGATGACAAAACCTTTTTATCTTTGGTAATTTTTTTTCGTTCTGAAGTCTTCTTTGTCTGATATTAATATAGCTACTCTAGCTTTGTTTTGATTCATATTTGCATGATTTTCATCCTTTTACTTTTAACCAACCTATCTCTCTCTATTTGAGTTAAGATTCTTATAAATAGTATTGTGTTGGGTCTTTTTTTTTTTTTTTTTTTTTTTTGGTCATTGTACAAAAATTCTTATTTGCTGCATTTGGATCATTTACATTTAATGTAATTCTTGATATGATAGGATACAGTCTACCTTTTTACTTGATTTATACTTATCCCTTCTGTTTTCATTTTCTTGTTTTTTTTTTCTTCCTAACTTCTTTTAAGCTATTGAACATTTTTTAGTAGTACAGTTTGTCTGTTGTATTTTTTACTAAGTTTTTTTAGTTGTTGCTTTTGGGACTATGAAAGACTTTACTTTTCATAATCTATTTATAATCAGTATTTTACCACTTCAATTATAATATAGAAACATTACCACATTATAGATTCCTCTACCCTTCCCCCTTTATGTTCCAATTTTCTTATATCTACATATGTTGAAAACCCTATCAGATAATATTGTATGTTTTGCTTTTCTGCCACCAAGTGTATTTTAAATAAAGGAATAGTGTGTTTTACTTTTCTCAGATATTTACCATTTCTGTTGCTCTTCCTTTTTTTCCTAAGGTTCCAAGTTTCCTTCTGGTGTTATTTCCTTTCTCTCTGAAGAGTTCCACCACCCCCCCCCCCAACACCACCACCCTTTTTTTAAGTTTATTTATTTATTTGTTTTTAAGTAATCTCTACCTCCCACGTGGGGCTCAAACTCATGACTCTGAGATCAAGAGTCACATGCTCTTCCTAATGAGCCAGCCATGCACCCCTGAAGAGTTTCCTTTAGTGATTCTTTTAAAGAAATTCTGCTTCTATTATTTTTCCTTCATTGGAGAATATCTTTGTTTCACCTTAATTCCTGAATGATATTCTTGCTAGACATAGAATTCTAGTTTGATACTTCTTTTCTTTTTTAGCACTTTAAAAATGTTGTGTCACTCTCTTCTGATCTCAGTGTGATGAGAAGTCCACCATAATTCAAATCAGTGTTCTCCTATAAGTAATGTATTATTTTCTGCCTGAGTTCACAGTTCTTTGTCTTCAACCAAGTTGACTGTGGATGTTTTTGGATGAGGATTCTTTGGGGTTATCTTGTTTGAGAGTCTTTCACTTTTTTGAATCTGTAGATTTAGATGTTTCATCACACTTGGAACAGTTTTAGCTACAATTTCTTCAAATAATTTTCATCCCTTCATGCTCTGCCCTCTTATTCCAGAACTCCAGTGCTACACACCTTTTGTTATTATCCCACAGATTCCTGAGACTCTGTCCATTTGTGTTTTCAAATGTTTTTCTGTCTCGTTGCTCAGATTGGACCATTTCTATTGATCTGTCTTCAAATTCACTGCCTCTTTCCATTATGCTAATGAATCCATTTGGCATGGCTTTTGAAAATTTTGGGTTCTATTTTTCTAGATTTTCATTTGCTTATTTTTTATATCTTCTAATTTTTTTACATCCTATTCCAATACTGCTTTACTTTAATACTTGTTTTAAGAGTGTTACATTCTACTTTAATATTTGTTTCAAGAGCATTAGTGATTACTTGTTTCAGCATTTTTATAACACTTTTAAGTCTTTGTCAGATAATTCCAATATCTGTGTCATCTTGTTACTTATTGTCTTTTGTTGTCTTTTCTCATGTGAGTTGAGATTTTCATGGTTATTTGTATGCTGAACAATTTTGGATTTTATCTTGGCTATTTTAAATATTATGAGACGCTGTATCTAGTTGGAACTCTATACAGAATGGTGATTAGGATCAGGTTGAAGGCTGGAATAGTAATTTCAATGCCAGGTTAGTTTCAAAGCATTTGCAATGCTCTTTGGACCTATCTTATGTGTCTGCCCTTTAGGAGTCAGTCTGGGATCTGGACAGCGGTTTATTAGCTCAGTTCCTTAAGTTTTTGGTATGCCATTTGGATCAGTTCCATGCATGCACAGGTTGAGGGTGAGCCTAGGAGTTTATAGACAATTTGATGGGATTTGTTTCTTGAGGTCTTCCTGATTCATTATCTCCCTAGTACTTTTCTGGTTCCTTGCATCTCCCATTCTCTGGCCATAAACTGCTCACTTCCACAACTGTCACGTTTAGGGGGAGAGGGGCCGCCTGGGGCTCCTGTCTCTGGCTGTTGTTGCTGCTGCCACTGCCACTGCAGAGTTTCCTGGGACCTGGGACAAGAGAACTGAGGGAAAGGAAAGGAAAAGAACCTGGAAGGTTTCATCTGCTCTCTGTGAGCGTCTGGGAGTTTCCTTTCCCACTTCTCAAGCCTGGCTTGCCCCAGAGCTCTCTCTTCTGCCCCACAGTGCTCACTTCCATGGTTTGGGTTTGCTGACTTCAATCCAGGCTGTACTGGAGGGAAAGAAGTGGTAAACTCACCACCAGCTGAGTGGTGTTTTGAGTCCAGTGCCTTTCCCCAATCTGCCTGCTGCTATTTACTTTTCAGTGTCCCAAATCACTGTGCTGTGCGTTTTATAGTTTGGGCTTTATAATTACATGTAGAGGGAGAGAAAGGGTGGCATGTGTTTTTCCCATCTTACCCAGCCAGAACTAGAACCTCCGATTGATATTATTGAAAACCCTTATTTTCTAATTAACTCAGCTTTATATACAGGACAACTGATGTTGTTAGTAAGAAAGAGTTCAATGAAGTGGCCCAATCACATAGTTTTCAGTTAATTCTTTTGGATTTGTTTATGGCTACATTTATGTCGGCTGCACATGATGCTATTTTGATCTTTTCCTTTGATCACCTAATTCTCACTGTAGTTTTCTATTTGCACCTTCTAACTCACCTCGTGAGCCTCGTGTGCAGAGGTAGTCTTGTAATTTCTTTGCAACTTGTGGGGCCTCTGCACACGGGCCCACAGTACAGATAAGGCAGCGATTCTGGATATAGTTCAACTGAGCTGTATGTGGCAACTTTGAGAAAAACCAGGTGGGAAGCCTCACTGAAGACCCCTTTAGTACAAGTTTATGCTTACTTCAGACAGAATTGAACTACAGCTGACGTTTTCAAATAGCAGCCTTTGAACGCATCAAGGTGGGTGTAATTTCAGAACAAATTTACATGCGGCTCTTTTAAGATGCAAACCTCTGCAGAAACCACACCTGATGCAACTGAGCTGGCTGCTGGTAGCTGGCATACCCAGCGGGTGGGAACGGATCTCCGTGGAGGTGCAAATTCATGCACACGTAATTTGGAGTCCGTGTTAAGGTCTAATTACCCCCGCGACCTTCCTGTCACCATGAGTGATTAAGAAATGTTTGACCTCTTCTTGCGAACTGGGGAGAGGATCATCTGGCCCTGGTCACTGTGATCAAGTGGAAAGACCAGGAGCACTTGAGCAGCGGGGGGCAGCGGAGGCCAGCCTGGTTCCAGCTTCATGGCGGGATTAGGATCAGGCTCCAGGTGTACCTCGCCCAGCCTCCATTACCTCATCTATAAAGCATGCCGTGTGCTTGCGTTGCAAGGTGAATAAATAAAAAGAATAGATGAGAGAGTGGACGGGAGACGGGAGAGCCTTCTGAAAGGTAAAGCACCATGCAAGTGTTTATAAAATATTTTTAAACAACAATAGGACACGAACGTTGAATTAAGAGGAGCAAGTCTAATACTAGGATCGAGGTTCATTCCTGAAGCCTCTTCTTGTGTTGAGGACATGCACTCTTCTGGAGGGCTTTCAGAGGAAGTCTCTGGAAGCCTAGGTTGTGTGTGATTCGGCTCCTAGGCACCAGAGAGTCAGAGATCCCCACATGTTTTTCCTGTTCTTCCCAGGACCATGGGAATGAGCAAGGGCCCATTCCTTAGGGTACTTGGGAAGGGGTGTGTACCCAGGTTTGGTTATTAGTCCTTCCCCCCGCAGGCCCCCCAGATCTCCAGGCAACCAGAATTGTGATTCTTCTGTCCATATGAACAAGGTCGTGTTGGACTCAAGGTCCCAAGGAGTCCTGGCCCTGACAACTGGAAAAGTTCCTTCGTCATCACTTACTCTAACTGGGAAGTTCAGGCTTCCAGAACACAAACACTCCTGAGGGACCCAATGGAAGGCACCCTACCCCGACCCGGCATGTCTCCAGCCCCGACAGGCTCTGTCATGCTCACCCCCAGGTGCCACAACTGTCTGCCTCTAGTGCCCCGCTCAGCAGTGCCCTGGGGGGTGGGGACTCAGGGCCTGCTCCCTAATGCCACCAGTAGCCTGAGGCTCAGGGTGCCTATCCAGTGGGGCCTGAGTCAGGGATGGGCCGGCCAACCACTTTCTTCTCCCTCCCTCGAAGGTCACATCCAATGAGAAGCATCTGGAGAACCTCAAGGATGCAGGCAGCCTCCTGCGGGCTCTGGAGGGGCTGGCCGCCGCTGGCGGGTAAGTAGACCGAGGACCAGGGCCCATACCTTCCAGCCTGTCATTGCCAGTGTGGGAGGGGCTGCCGTGCCACTGCACCCCCCGCCCGGGTATCCCCCACTGGCAGGTGGGGGGGGGGGTTGGGGAAATCAGCAGGGGGAGGGAGGAAAGGAGAATGTCTTAGCCCTGCCAGGGGAGGGAATATTCCCACCTATAGGGAAGAGAGCTGGGAAGGGACGCCCAGGGGGATGGGATGAACCTTGCGAGGAAGGCAGTCACCCCTTGTGCACAGGTGGCCTCCTCCACCTGTAAGAGTGGTAGAGTAAGGGCCACAGGGAGGGTTCATCCCACAATGACACCACACACACACACACACACACACACACACACCCTGAACTTGAGAGGTGGGGGCGGAGGAAGGGGCGTGCTTACGAGTTGTTCCTCTGATCTGAGCTGTTGATGCCAACTGACCAAAGAAGAACGACATGGGAATAAGAGGAAAGCTGCCCCCAGGCATCCATCCTTCATCGGGCCTGTGTTACCCGCTCACTGCGCGTGACCGTGCCAGAGCCTGGCGTGGGGTCCGGCCCTCGTCCCCAGAGCTGAGGGAGGTGGCCTGAGGTTGCGGGGGGCCACAGTCCCCTGAGCTTCAGCCGCTCTCCCGGGCCTGGAGAGAGGGATCCACCTCCTAGGGGGCACCTGGCCTTCACTAGGCACGTGAGACGGGGAACGGGTGCCGGCGTCCCCCGGTGGTTGGTTTTCACAACCACAGGGTTCTCTGAATTCTGCTTCCTGGTGTTCCGGGCTCGGTGTTAATTTGAAGAAAAATGCACGGCTGGGGTGTTGCTGAGAGGCGGTCTGTGGACAAGGGACGCCGTCTCCTAGACTACCCGGGTCCTGCTCTCGGGTTTAAGCCAAAGAGGGAGGCTGTGCGTGGTTTCTGTGAGGTGAGGGGGAAGGACCGGCTAGCTCGGCCGGGGGTGGGGAGCCTCCTCGCCCTGCTGGGACCCTGTGGCGTGAGACGTGGACAGTGACTCCCCGGGCTGGGCCGCAGGCCTCCTGCAAGACTGCGGTGAGGAGCACGCGGCATGTGTCCCCAGGGACCTGGCCTCGTGTGTCAGGAAGCCACTCCGAACAGACGTGTGCCACGGAGGGCCCGGGAGAGCCACCGGGTGGACAGGAGTTGAGCGGAGAGCCCCCGAGAGCCCGTCCTCTCCAGTGCCTGCCTCCGCGGGACTCCTCATCCGGCAGGGGACTCCGTGCCTTTAGGCCAAGGCCAGCACGGCCTCAGAGCTGGACCCAAATTTGGACCAAATGTGTCAAAACACGGCTCAGTGCACCACGAAGCGAGTCGCCTCTTCTGTACCCACCCCCGGCCACCGCCCGGCACTCCGGCAACTGAAATGTCTACACCAGGCAGACCTCCATCTTGGGTTAGGGAGGTTGCTGCCACGAAGGCGTCTTATTTGGGCTTCGTCCAGATGGCCAACCAGAAAAGGCCTTCTCACGTTGACCGAGAACGAGTGGATGGCCGTGTTCCCGGTCCTGACGTGGCTCTGTCAGAGGTCGGTGTCCCCTCCCTGCCAGTCCCCGGGTCCCCCCTGGGCTGCTCTGGTGGGCAGGGTGGACGGCAGGACTCTGCCAGACTGGCCTTGACTCAGCCGGGATCAGGCTGAGTTCAAACGCATTCTTGCCATCCCTTGGGACGTTTGATGCGCGGAGCAGGAACGGCTAAGTGTTTCCACCTTGGTTTTTCCCACAGTTCGTCTGCTGACAGTGTGGTGGCTTCGTTGGCCCTGGAAATCCTCCAGCTGTTGGACACCAGGCGAGAAGGCACTTAGCACCAGCCCTCGGCTACACACGCTGGCCCCACCGCCACCCGTGGCTCTCTTTGGACCTAATAAAGTCAGCCGAACCCAGACCCCTGCGGCCGAGGTGTTCTCGTGGACTCTGGGCCCTCGGACACCCTCTCAGAACGGAGCGGTTCCTCCATTCTTGTGGGATGCGTCTGGGAACCCCGGGTTTGCTAGCTATTCGAGATTGTTCTTTCCCCTCTGTGCGGCCTGGACAGGCCTCCTCTACAGCCCACGCTCCTCAAGTAGATGAGAAGCCATGGTCCTCAGCCTCCGGCATCTGTGAGCATCTCTCTCCTCCAGAGAAGATTTAAAAGACAGGACTAGGCATGAAGGCTCTCCCAGCCACAGCTCCAGAGCAGGCCTTTTTGGAAGCTAGTTTTAGCCTCTTGTCATCCTCCCGCTTTTACAGAATCCTGGGGAGGACCGGGCAAGGCTCCGCCAACGGGCAGGCAGTGAAAGTTTGTGTAGAGGATGCAAAAAACTCGAGGAACCCTGGCCTCTTTGAAGGTCTGCCCGTCTGGATGTCATGACAGGGGGGATGATTCTATTTTGATTCCAACTCCTACTGATTACCCCCCCCCCCCCCCCCCCCCCGCGTTATCCTTGGAACCTTTCCAGCTTCCTATGTTCCCACACAGAGGCCCTTAAACCTCCTAGGTGAGAATCCAGCCCGTGAAAATGTTTGGTGGACAGTGCAGAAAGCTGCTGGGGCTGTGGTACTGAGGAAGGCTTCCTCTTGGATCTGGACCGGAAGGTCGGGGTGGGTCCTGGGCAGCCCGAAGCAGGTGAGCAAGTCGAGGCCCTCCCTTGGCCTCTCTGGGGCCTGCTTCCCCAGCTGCAAAATGAAAGGGCGAGTCTAGACGAGACCAATAGCTGCTCCCCCCCCGCCCCCCAGCTTCCATGTCTGTGCTTCTTAGAGGGGATTCGCTTCACTACTAGACACTGTCCCGAGCCCAGACGGGAGGGAGTCTGTCCCAGACGGCAACCAGCACGCAGGCCGAATGGGCGGGACAAGCACAAATGGTAGCCACGTGGGCACACAGGCGGCCCCATCTACCGCATCACGGGAAGCTGGCCACGCGGTCGCCAACGGCCGCGCTTTGCCACAGTGATCTGGGTGGTTGGCCAAGCTTCCACTTGGCTTGGTAGTGAAAACGACAGCTTGGGACCCAACTTCCATCAAAAGCGTATGTCTGTTACCTTGTTGAATCGCCACCACCACCTACAAAGGTGGCCGCCTTGGCTTCATCTCGTAACTGAGAGAAAACAGGCTCGGAGGAGCCGGGCCACTTGTCCGAGGCCCCAGGGTCTGGTTTATTAATTCAGGACCCTGACTGCACAGCCTCCGTGCCCCCCACTGGGGTAACCCAGAGCTAGAGCTGTGAGTACTTGGGGTGCAAGAGCACCCCAGGAGCAGGCGGTCGCCCTCCATCTCTCCCAGCCTACTTACTGCCCGTGGGGAGGCGGCCCCAGGCGATGTGCCCAACTTCAGGCTGTGTGCCCACGTGGCCCTGGCCCCGCTCGTTTTGCCTGTGCTCCTGGGCGGGGGAGCAGCCCATGGTGCAGCCAGAGGCCCGGCCTTGTCTCCAGCGGCCTGGCCTGCCGGGTCCAGGGAACAGGCGCAGGTCTCCCTATTTTGCCAGGAAATAAATCTGTTCTGTCCCTTGGTTCGGTTCTCGGGGGAACGGCCCTGGAGTTGTGTGCCTGGAGTCTTCCCAGAAGGTTAATTCGGGGCACCGGAAGATTCTTCTTTACCCTTTCTAGTTGAGCAGGGAGGAGTCTTTGCTGTTTAAGGTAAAACAAAGTTGTAACGTTCCAGAATGGTTTGTGGAGCATCGTTGTCCTGGAGCCTCTCGGCATTGCCTTTTTCAGGAGAGCGGGGCTCCCGCTCTGCCGAGGGCACTCGGCCCGGGGTGCCGGGGCACTAGAGCGAGCCCACGCCGGGCTTCACACCGATGGGAGGCCGCCACCCTGGAATCGGGGGGATCCTATCATCCTCATCAAGGTGCCAACTGGAAAGCAGCGGCCCTGGTCCCACCGAGCTCGGGCGTAGGGGACGCGAACAGGCTCGGCTGGGCGGGCAGGAGGCCTCGTCCCTCCCTGCCCTCCCCGTGTGAGGCCCCCACGCTCACATTCGGCTCGGCAGGCTGGCTCCAGTTCTAAGGGAAGAGAAGGCCCCTGGCTGCGGGCCCATCAGAGCTCTCGGGGTTCCTGCAACGGCAAGGGGCCCGGACGCGGGCACCTACTGGTCCTCCTTCCCGCTGCCTTCGTGCTTCTGCTTTCGAAGTGGCTACAGCCGCCACTTGAGCCCCCTCAGGGGCAGGTGGTGTCACTGCAGTAGCAGAGGTGAACGGCCGGCCAGCGAGCAACAAATTAGGGAGGGGAGGGGGGACCAGGCTGCACGGGGAAGGGGCTGACTTTTCCCTTCCCTCCGTTACCGGCAGGGCCGGCTGGGGCTTCGAGACCCTGCCTAAACTTACGGCCTGAGAGTAGGTGCCGGGGGCCGTCCCTCTGCGAAGGGCGTGCTCTGGCCACTGGGGTCCAGAGAGGAACAGTCCTCGGGGGTTCTCGAGGACGCAGCAATAGAATCTCCTCGCACCGGTCCGCCCACTCGCCTCATCTCCTAGCTCGTGTTTCCCACGTTACCGTGAGGCTTTTCGGGTCGCCTCATGAGGTTCTCGGGTCAATTCTGTGACTGCAGACAGGCTCCGTCCCTGTGACGCCGCTCAGAAACCGGGGGCTCTGGGGTGAGAGAGGAACTGGGCCTCTCCGGTCTCAGCACAAAGCAGGATTCCTCTTCTCCCTCCCCTGCCGACAGCAAAGTACGGTGGCAAGATCCATGTACGTATGTACGTACATGTGTGTACGTATAAACGTGTGTGTGTATATGTGTGTGCAGGGGCTGAGGCAGGAGCTTCAGGAAGGAGTGGCAGGGAAGAGGGCCGGGGACCAAAGTTTAGGAGGCCCCAAAAGTCTCAGGCTTCCGGGGGGCTGAGGAGGGGGAAGTGCAGGGACAAGCAGCAAGAAGCCACGGCCCAGGAGGAGGACCGGGGCGGTGTGGAGTCCCGACGAGGCCTGGAAGGAGGACTTGTCCCTTAAATGCCACTTCGGGCCCCTGGCTGCGCAGGTGGTGCTGGGGGCGGGAGGGAGGGGCGAGGACTCCCCGCGGCCAGGCCACCGATGGAGGAGGAAGAGGAGGAAAAGCCAGACGTGGCTTCTCAGCCCCGCCCCACACCTTCGTAATCCCCTCCAGGCGAGGGAAGGCAGTTCAATTCCCACCCGTGGGGACAACGGCCAGCTACAGGGCGCGATCCACTTTATAAACCAAACGGCACAGTTCAGACCTTCCGTTTTTATTGCAGAAATCAAAACAAAAATTGAAGAGCATATTTGTAAGATCTTTCACTGTCAAGAACTCAGATAACCAGATGAGAACCTAGGACATCTCCGACGTGGAAGAGCTTCCTTCTTCAGCTTAGTGGCGGTCACCGCAATGGGACCACGTGTCTGAGGCATCCCTGTCCCCCAGGTAACCGCTATTCTGATTTTTGCAGTAATCCAATCACTTCCTTGCTCTTGTTTTTACCATCCATCCACGCGTGACTTCCTCGGAACAGTCTGCCCTTTCGTTCCGCCAACGAAGCCGCGCAGCATCTGTGACTTGCTTCTCGCGATCGTGCTGGCAACGCACACCTACTGCTGTGAGGCTGCAGCGAGGCCGTTCTCGTGTGTGAACAAGCGACCACGGGACACACGGCTGCCTGCCACGCAGCGCTCTGCCAAGCCACGATGGCGCGGGGCGAAAGAAACCTCGTCAATACTGATCGTACTCGTCTCTAAAATCTTGGCATTTTGTCGGTCATGCATCTCCCACCCCCGTATTTTCGATTCTTCCGAATGGCTATCAGTCCCTCCTTTTCACACGGACCTCCAGCGCTACCTCTGAAGTACGGTTCGTGGTCTACATACCACACTTGTCCCGTATTCCGTCTGCCTCTGTGCCAGCACGTGATCCCTGTCTCCACCCTTACTCACACTTAGGCCGTGACCGCGGACACAGCGAGTCTTCCCTCTCACTCTTCACCTGTGTCTTGGCTTTTTTTGGCCCTTTGTACTTCTAAATACATTGCAGAACCACGTGGCTGACTCAGATTAACTTCACATTTTTTAAGCACAACTTCAAAACCGTAATGATGTCAAAGCTCTGAAAATGTTTTCTGATTTTAAGAATTTCTGTAAGTGAAACCCCCTGCTGTGGTACCTTATGTTAAGCTGCTTGCAATACTGGCCCGATTCTGTCACGAACCGGAAGGAACCTGAAACCAACCACCTCACCAGGTATGGGATTTCCTCTCCAATCCCAATCGCGTTTTAGACCACAGTGGCTTTCACAGAACTTCAACAAAGAGGAAGTGAAATGTTTATCTAACAGCCATGATCTTAAATAAAAACGCGCGGTAACTCAGCAACAGCTCTCCCTGAGCAGGAAACACTTTCACTCTTTTTAAAGACCAAAACACAAGTCTTTACAGGTCTACAGGCTCCGCCCTGAAGGATGAACTAAGCTCGTCAGACCTACCGCCAGGATGACAGGATTCCCTGGCAGACAGCTGAAAGAAGGCTCATTCTGGTCTCTCCGATTATGTTTAGATAAACATCAACACTTAAACCACCTTCATTTTTCAGTTCAAAGTGGAGTTGAAGGAATTCCCCTCTCCCCATGAGTCACAATTCCGTGAAGGTGCTTGAAATCCAAATCCAGGTAGTTAATTCATTATTACCTTCATGGGAAGGAACCATTTGATGGTAACTGGAGTGGGGGAAGCCTAGCTTATCTGGCGTTCAGTTTTGTTCTGTGTAGCCCAGACTACATCACATGCCTCTGAACGGAGGTTTCTGGTGCAGTTTAACCCAGGACCAAAGAAACCTGGCACATGATCCCATCTGGAGGTAAGGCGCTCTATTTCACTAAAACTTAAAATTATTTCACCATGTGTGTTTTCCTCAGGATGAAGCTGAATAAGCTACTAAATATCCTCACAAACCCTTCAATGACGAGGAAAAAAAGGCTGACACAGTCGAATGAATTAAAAGTTTAATTCTGAACCATTTTTATAACCGCATTTTCTCTTGAAGCATTGTATCACAGCAGGTTACAACAACTTTGGGATAAAAGGCAAATGGTAAACTGTCCAAAACAAGGTTCCAAATAACACCTCTTACTGATTTACCCTACCCATACATATCCCAAATAAAGTTTTTGATCAAAAACATGAAATAGATCCACCTGCTTATTTTAAGCATATTAAAAAGGAAACTAATTGGACCATTTCTATTTGTCTATTTTATACAAAAAGGCTACACAATGTTACACTTTATTCAGATTACAATTAGAGTGATTATGAATTAGTGTTCTACACCATTACTCAATTCTTAAAAATTAGAAATTGCTGTAGCAGTATTCACTATAACTTAACACTACGAGAGACTTAAAAAACTAACAGTTACTGCAAAAAAAAATTAAAGAGCTACTTCAAAGCAAGCAAAGTCAGTACCATTACAGATATTTAAAAAAAAAAAAAATTTAACAAGCAAGGCTAGAGTTTGATAAATTCCATATCTTGTGATCCATTCTTGTGCATTCTTCACTTCTTGAGTCACTCCCAAAATCCATTTGTATTGTTACTCCTCGACCAAAAAGGACCAGAACAAAAAGTTTACTTCAATTGTTCCCATAGGAAACTCAGCTTGGTTAGTGTGTCAGGCACTTTCTGAGATACCAGCCCACCCCTCGAGCCCTCTCAGCAACTCTACAGGCCAATCACAATGCAAGTTCAGACAATACAGCTGTATAAAGAGAGAAAGGCTGCTATTAATGTTTAAAACAGCAAATGTTACTCATTTGAGTATTAAGTTGCAAAGCTGTGGCAAAAAACATTAAAGTTAATAACTTCCACACATGACCACTTAACAACCAGAAATCTGAGAACATTCAAATGTTCCAAGACATCTCCTTTCAAAGTACGTATCTGTTTCTGTGGCAGATTTACAAATAGGCCTAAACCACTCCCACCCTACCAACCAAGTCTCTCTGAAGTTCTGTAGGCAGAGTAAAAGTATTTTACCCAAACTGGCTTTTTTTAACTTCTTACCTAAAGGATGATTTACAGGTCAGTATCAAACCAGGCCAGCTGATTGCTGTCGCCTGGAGGCAGCCCATCCATGAGGTCCTGGGCATGCCCCAGATCTGGCAGCCCATCAACTGGATAGTCAGCACCAGGGTGGTGGCCACCCATCTCATGCTCCATCATGGGGTCCATACCCAAGGCATCCTGGCCATATCCACCAGAGTGAAAGGAACGGTAGCTGGGATCTACAGGAGGCGGGGTGGGGGGTGGCAACAAAAGGGGCAAGGGACACAGAGAAAGAGGAGACAGACATTAACGTTAACACTGAAGCCTGGGCCTTCGATGTCCGCGAGCTGGTCAGAAAGCAGGCCTTTCTAGCCTCTTCAGCTTCTCCAACCAAGTAATTACTCAGTGCCAGGCCACCCACGGGGCTATAAAGTCTGTTTCCACCAGAGGCAGACCAGCAAGTTCTAACCACACCATCAGCTTACCACGGAACATTCCGTGTTTGCCTAGGCGGAGACATAAAACCCCTGAGGGGGACAGCCAGCAGTCTACTACTGCGCATGTGACCGCCCAGTATCAAGAAGTCACAGGCAAGAGATGAAAGCAAAAGCCAGGAGGTCTGGCGGATGTAATCTACCTGGTGAAAAGTCCAGTGAAACAGAAGTACTGTGAAAACTCAAGCTGTTGTTTCCAGTGAAACTTTTACATTAAGGGTTGACAGTACCGATCTGTCAACAGAAGATGCCTACGAGCTTTAGTGGTCTAATAATTGGGAAAAGCCAGATGAGATAATAAATACAAGGTGAAGAGCTGTATTTACTCGCGGTGTCTGCCACACTCCATCTCCATTACCCAGATCTGAATGAGTTTTTTGGAAAACCCCCATACTAGAATGATGTAGACCCACCCCAGATCTGAACCTGGGGCCAAAGTTCCCTCTACTCTCGCTTCCTGGGTGGGCTGTATGGATGTATAGATTCTCTGACAAAAAAAGCACGTACAAAGGCAACCTGTGATATGTGTCACTAGTACTGGGCGTCTGCAGTACAGGCTATTTGTTAATGTCGTCTGCTCGTTGTGGGGCTCAAAATTCCCCAGGCTCCGAGAAAGATACCGCTGCCGACTCTGGAATTTCAGAAGTGCCTTTAACTGCTGCCACTACTTTCCTGCCAACGCTGGTTTCCCAGATGAGCAAACCAGCTTTTCTGATAAAGCTTAACTTGAACCTTAACTTGACCTGGAGTCAATCGGGAAATAAGAGACACATACCATCCTGACGATATCCAAGGGGCTCTCCCTGGGCACCAATATCAAGTCCAAGATCAGCAGTCTAGATAAACAGGTACAAGGCAAGGAAGCAAAATGAAAATTCTGAACTTAGGTATACTAATATTTTGAGAACACACTTATTTTCACATTATAGAAGGAACGAAGAACGCACAGAAATACTTGAAACTCTACCCTCAAAGATTAACTACCGACACCTAAAGCAGCATGTTTTGTCATTGCACACAGCATTAAAAACAGTCACTAATTTATTCTTTCAAGCAAATATAACCGTAAACACAATCGTCAAAGTGTCTGCCCCCAACAGGAGTTGCTGACAAACAGAATATTCTACATGAAAGAAGATTTTTAGCTTGAACAGCTGGAAGGAGACTATGAGAGGAACAGGCTTGGGGAAGTTCAGAGCTCAAGTTGGAACACGTTAAGACTGCCCATTAAAAGCCCAACTGACAAATTACTCACTGTTTGGCAATCTGCTTTTTTCTTCTCTTTTCTTTTTTTTTTTGTAACCTAACAATCTATAGGCTCTCTTTCCATTCTTATAATCCACTGTACAACTATGTAACGTCACTGAATGAACTTCCAGGGTGGTTCTAATGTTTTAAGAACACCTCTGTAACGAGGCCGAATGCTGAAGACAAATTCACAGAAAGAGAATCAATAAATTAACCTCCAACTACAGTATTTAAGAGGGTTCCTCTTTCCTTAAAAGGAAAAAATTCCCTTTTGAAAAAGATACTTTAGCCGATAACTTTTTCCATCCGTCTCCCTCACGAATTCTAATGTTAATAAGCAGTGTGACTGGTTTGTTCTGAACAGGCCGTTTCAAGCTGTGGTTCTTCCTCACAGCAGCTGCTAAGGCAGCGGAGAGAACGAACATTCAAGCCAAGGACACAGTCAAGGCAAATAAACGTGTACAGGTATTTGGAGGGGAAGCCACACGCTACCGAAGAAACGCGTCCACACAGCCTACCTCATTCCAAGCCATTGGCTCCGTTCTGAAGAGAGAACTGGTCAGCTCCACCGAAAGCCGCTTCTTGTAGTCCTGGGGCTTGTCCTCGGACATTCGGAACAAAACAGCAGCTGCGTATGTTGCTGGGAGAGGAAAAAAGGCCCCTGAGGAAAAGCTGAGGCTTTCTGGTGTGCACCGGCTAAAGGTTCTGGTTCCGTTTCGACTTACCCACACCTTCGTTTCTGGAGTGAAGGAGCTCTGTCAGAGGAGCCGTGGCTCCCTCCGCTTCTATGGCTTCCGCAGCCTCCTTGTCCTGAGCAAGTTCACAGAGGACCCCTGCGGCTACTCTTTGGATATTTTCAATGGGAGAATAAAGCAGCTGGGGAGAAAAGCACAAACAAATCCGAATTAAATCTAAAGAAAAAACACGGCAGGCACCCCACCGGGGCGCAAGCATTCCCAATTCAGAGAGAAGATGGCCTTTGCGCTACTGGTGTTAAATCCTATTCTCTAACTTCCTGTCCTCAGGCAGCTGGTTGATGCTCCGGAGCACTGGTTTTCTAGAGCAATTTCAGCCTCAAACTCTCTTCTCCAAACTCCTGGATTGGGCGATCCAGGAGGTAGCTGGACGCCTGTGCTCTGGCAACCGTGACCGGCTCTCCTCCCTCCAAACCTCAGCAGCCCTGAAGTGGAGTATGAAGTCTCTCTCTTCTTCAGGCTCTAGTCCCAGTGATTCCCCTACTACCCAAGAAAAACAAAGGGACTTTTAATAAAATAAAATGCACTCAACCGAAAGGACACGACACACTGAGATTCCAATTGTCATGCTCTGGCAAGGGGCACGAACAGAGCGTTGTCATTTTGTAACTGGAGACAGTAGAGGAAAAACTGCCCCTAACTTGGTCCCTAATTTTCCGAAATTTTATGGACACATAAAATCTAGACTGCCTCACATAAAACCAACATACCTGCACAAACAATGGAATGGTATTTAGTCCTCTGATTACGATTCGGTTGTGAACATCCCGAGCTAGGATATGAAGGGCTCCGGTACAACCTTCAACAATTTCTTCCATACGGACTCCCTCCTACCAAAAGAAACATGGTTAACAAATAGGGCATTCTCATCTCTAAAGTTTATAAACTTCAAAGGCTTTCTGTTCTGAGTCACAATTCCTAAGCTGATTATTCACAGTATACACCCAAAGTTCCCCAGAATTTGCAATTAGTCTAGGAATGAAGGAGGATTCCAAGAAGCTGAACGTCACTGGGGGGGGGAGGGGGTTCCTGATGGCACTAATTCCAAGTTGTACCCCTCCCCGCAAACACATACAACACACAGGAATTACAGCTTCGATGGACTCCGACCGTCAAGACACCAACTTTAGGTAAAGGGAACACATAAAGATACACAAAGATGGGAAAGTAATGTGCAGACTGACAAATGCTTTTCTTCCACATGCTCCCTCTATTTTTGTATATCTATGTGTATTTCATGAAAACCTAGCAAAGTTTTATCACCAACTGCTAAAATTCTATTGAGCTGTCAAGTGGAAAATCCACTCCTCACCACCTCTAAGACTATCTGACTGGTAGTCTTACAGAAGAAGGAAGTTAGCCTTTGCAAAACGTTAAGTACTGGTTCCCTGTTTCTGAGTTTTAAAAAAGGTTAGAATTCGGCTTTTATAAACAACTTGATTTTTATAAAAACACAAGACACTCCTTTCTTCCTAGAGAAAAGATGTAAAATAAAAGGTACCTTTTGCATTCTTTTAAGCCACCTCATGGAGACAGGCCAATACCAAAAGTAATGAATGGAGAAAGCCGAAGCCCAGTAATGAGTGCATACACATAATAACTACCAATAAGAGATTCCCAAAATCTGTGCCGGTAGGCTCTTGTTTTCTAAAGTGACCTAATTAAATAAGAGAAAGCTCTTTGAAGGCTTGAATCTTAAATTCTGAGGAATAAATTCTACAGTGTCTTCAGATACTTGTAACAAAGCTAGTTTTTAAAGACTGCAAACCTGACATGGAAAGCTTTAGGTTGAGCTTATGGGTAAATGCTACTACTACTTCTTGAAATTTCTTAGTATTCTTAGGTCTGTGAAAACAGTTTAAACCATCCCTGGAAGAGACAGTAAAAGGTATGTTAAATGTTTACAGGCAAAACGCATGTTATAATGGGGAAGAAGAGGCTCTGAAATCAGATGGACTTGGATTCAACCTATGGTTCTGCTACTTCCTAAGAAGGTGACCCTCTGTATGCCTTAAACGAAAACACTGCAAGAAGCGCCTGACCCCACAGCAGTACACCACACCCTGCTCTCTTTGGAAGACTGCCGATGCAAGGAGAGGTCAAAGGCAACAGCACTAGGGGCCACATTATTCCTGATCTTCTCTGCAGCCAGGGACAGGTCACAGTTTTTTTAAATCATTAGCAAACAGCCCCTCAGGCTAGAAGATCAAGGGAACCAATGACCAAAGAAGTTCAGGATCCCATGAATTTATGCATTCCTTTTAAATAGCCGGGTGTCACTACTAAGATTTACCTACCACAAACTGCTGCTGCGTTCCGCCCATAGATGTGCGGCGCTGGGTATCTTGATGGGCACGAACCAGCAACTGAACTAGTCGCGGAATGGCACCCTGTTCACGGAGAGGTGCGTGATTTGCTGGACAAAGGGCAAGATTTCGAATCAATCCAACGGTGGCCTGTAGATAAGAAGAATAAAGAGAGGGCATGTAACTCAATAAAATCATTTTCTTAGCCTAAAATTCCCACCACACTAAATCTATCGGTATCACCTGAAAGTAGCACAGACTTCACAAACACTTCGGAAGCCCACTCCGGCCACACTCCCTATTTACTAAGGAACAGGATTCGTACTTGTTAACCCCTTATGCCTAGACAACCATCCAATAGCTAGAGGTGGTTCATGTCCAATTCTGCAACCTACTATTGTGACAGACAGTTTACCTTTATCAGAGGCCAATGGGATGGTGGGTGCAGGAGTTTAACCACAACCGGTAGTCCATAGTGAAGACGAACAGCATTCTGGGCCATCTCTGCTTCCTGGTGTCGACTGGTCAGATGACGAAGAGCACAGATGGCAGGCTCGGTGATGTCCTCCCTGTCACCAGCACGAAGGACAGTACGCACAAGTGCCTCTATACCACCCACTTGGCAGACCATCATCTTATTCTTATAATTATTGCAAGTGAGATTAGAAAGAATTCCAGCTGCACAGGTGACCACATTTATATCATCTGAGCCCAGAAGCTGAACAAGGGTCCCAAGAAGACCTTCCATCCCTTCCTATGGACATAAAAACAAATGCTCAGTACATATTCATCTTAATTCTATCACCAAGGCACTGGCATATTCAAAATTTACCTGTTTAGTCGCAGCATCTGATAGATTCCTAAGAGTCCAAAGACAGTTCTGAACGAGACGTTGACTTGGATCTGTCAGGTGAAGCCCTAAAGCTTGCATGCCACCTAGAATATGAAAAAAGATCTAAGGCAATGGCCATTAGCTGGCAATTCCTATCAGCACTAAGTGTCTTTTCTAGTCTTAGAGGGTGTGCCTCTTCACTGCCAAAACTTACCCCTCTAAGTCCTTTATTTATTTTCATTTGCTAGGATGGTGCTCAGTTTCCCCTTCTTTTCCCATTCACCTCAACTAGTGTAACTTCTGTCAAATACCCAATGTGGAAAAAGCCTTCTCTGTCTCCACTCTCCTCCTTACGTAATTTTACTTTCGTCCATTCAATCATCTCAAAAATATCCACCTAAATAAAATCAGACCATTGTGAGCTGGAGCTGGACCAATGAGCAAAATATTGCATGGCCCCTTCTCTCATAGAGCTCATTCATGGTCTAGCTGGAGGCAGACAATATAAACAAATATACAATTAATAAGCTGAAACTACACAGTGTGTCAGACGGTGCCAAGTGCTATCAGGAAGAAAACCCCACAAGTGTGGGGGGGGGGTGCCCTACAATTTCAAGTAGGGTAATTAGGTCACCTCAGTGTGAAGGTGACATCTGCGCAAAAATATGAAGGAGGACCAATCCTAAAAGGTACTGGAACTCCAGTTTATTACCAGGAACCGTATGAAAATGACTGACTCCAAACCGTGTGACCCAACGGTTCATAACCTTCTGCCATTCAGGACCCTAAGGAAGAGCATTTGTACGGGCGGTGGAGGGTAAACAGACGCTCAATTCCTCACTCACTGGCTTAACTTCACCCATCTCTCTCCTACTGAAATCCCTTCCGAATGTAGTGAGATACTTTCCCTTGTCTCCTTGTTCATCTCTTCAGGTCTGTTTTATTTTTCATTTTAGGTAGGCTCCACACCCAGTGTGGGGCCTGAACTCATGACCTGGAGATCAAGAGTCGCATGCTCTACTGCCAGCCAGCCAGGTGCCCCTTTTCGTGTCTCTCTCAAAAATTAAGTCTACCTCCCCTAGGAGACAAGCATCATCCCTATCTGGCTGCTTCCTCCTAGCAGCTCCAGCTACTAACAGAGACCTGCACACGGCTGATGCTCAAGATCTGCTCCATGCCTAGATCCCCCTCCTCTACCTTCTCTCCTTCACAGATTTCATTCCCTCCCTTTACTATTCACACGAACAGGGTGGATTTGACCCCAAATGTCTCATCAGAATACCCCGTAGACTTCAAAAACACGTAGACCTGCTCATTCGGCAGGTCTCAGGTAAGAGTCCACGCAGATGACTTTAAGGCATGTCCCCTCTTCCCCCCCTACACTGAGAGGTCAACTCCCAAATCTCTAGCCCCGTCTCCCCCTGCATCTCTGTGCCATACATAATCCAGCTACCTACTGGCCTTTTAGTCACTCTATCTCAGCTTCTTAAATTACCTTGTTCCAAAAATTAACCAATTCATTCTGGTAGCTCCATTTAGGATGTTCTCCCCACCACAAATCACTTCCGGTTGCCCTTTAGCCCCCAAGTTATTACATTTTATGGGCGCTATCAGAAGCCTCAAAACAGTCACCCTTTCTATTTTTCATACCAAAACAGAAGTTTGTAACACAGCTCGGTGGCCTGAACTGCTTGCTTTTGGTCAAACTGTCATACATTGTTAATATTAATAATCCAAACACCTCACTGTGATGCGATGCCACTGCTTAACAACCACTAATAACTTCTCATTATCTCTAAGACAAAGGCCAAATTCTTTAGCATAACCTTAAGGAACCCTTTAGAATTTGGATCCCACCTAGCACTGCAAACTGACCTATTCTACATCTGTGGTTCTAAAGCTAGGAAAAAAACAAACCATGAACAAACATACATGTGACAGGGGCCTAGAAATGTCTTGCAATACATGGTCCTTGCCTAGCCCATCAACCTCATCCTGGGTCCTGGGCTACTCATCCGTTATTCATTAAATTCAAGTTACACTTCCTCTTTAGCACTTAGAACTCAACAATCTCTTTCTTACCATCAGGACATAGCATAGGGTTCTTTTCTCTGCCCGGAAAACATCTAATCCCCACTTCTCATATGGCTAATAGGTACCTTCTCGTCCTGCAATCTCATTTTACATCCCTTTCTCAGAGAAGCTCCTCTCTCCCCTTTAATTCTGATCACTACTTACTGTTCCTTTCTTCTCTGATACTCATTCTAAGCTGTTAATGCCCCCATTTTTTGCATATTTTTGTCACCCTCAACAGAATGGAAGAATAAATATAGGGACCATATCTGCTTAGTTATCCAGTATATACCACGTGCTTATTCCAGTGCTTAAGACATAGGTGCTGAATGTTTTCAGAACGCACAAATGGACATCAGAATAACCTGGCTAACCTTTTAAAATAATGACCTTGTCATTCCACTCCAAGGATTCTGATTAAGTCCAAAACTCTGCATTTTCCTCAAGTACTCATATTTCTGGAACAGCTGGGCCAGAATTTCATCCCCTTATTCTAGATGAATCCAGCCACACCTGTCTGTCTCAGTGCCAGCCAGCTATCCTGGGCAACCGTAATGCCCCTTTCTCCCACAAATTCTCAAATAAAACTACTCTCAACAAGTAAAAGAGGTGTTACTAACCCTACACTTCATTCCAGGTATTTTCTTCTATTAAATGCTTTCATATTTTCCCCTTCCAGTTTTGATATGAAACTTGGTTTGAGAGTCCAGGTAGATACTGCTAAGTGAGTTACAGAAAGAACTGATGCTGGGTAGTTGCAGAGTAACTGTATCCTCATGATAAAAAAACAAAAGGCTGTGGCTGGTCCACCAATTCCTCTCCTTTGCTACCAACACACACAACAGAAACTACCGAGTATTAGCCATCATTTTCGATGGGTAATAACAACTCTGCCTAAACTGGCCTAGGCTTAACCAGCACCCGTGCAGGTGTTAAGCAACACATACACTTTTACATGCGGTCTTGGCTGCAGACTCAATAGAACCGTCTAGTTTCAGCCCATTTCCAAAACCATTAAGATCAAGTTGTATCACCCTTTTCCTAAAACAAGTAATCAAATTAGAACTGCCAGATGTTGCACACGAGACTGAGAATGCTTACCGGCTTCTACAATAGCTGGCTTATTACTAGAGCAGACAGACAGCACCTTCAGTACTCTGCTTGTGGTCCACAGTAGTTTCTCGTAAGTGTAGGTCCTCATTATATTTACTAAAGCTTGAGGTCCACCACTAGCCAGAATGATCAGCTAGAAAGACATGTATATACTGTTAATCACAAAATTGTCATCATATGCCCAAGAAAACAACCAACGTATTTTTATTATACAAGCATGTCAGCCAGCTTTGCCACTGATCTAAATGTATTCCCAGACCCCATTATCCAGATCTCCCCACACCGGGGCCCCATTTACCCCCTCCTTCTACAGGATTCCACTCAAATTCAGGTATCCCAATACTCCCAAGAATAGATCAACTCTGCCCCAATTTTCTTCCTCCCACACTGATCAGAACAAAACAACAGAAACCACGCTGGTGTGCGACAGTAATGCCCAGATATTATTGTTGTATCAAAGCGGAGTTGTTAAAAATGTGAACCAGAATGGGCACTTAAAACTCCTAATCTTTTGGCTCTTGGCTGTTTTCACCTTAAAATGAGGTCTCATCAAATAAGCATTCCTTCTTGCCCTTTACTTCCCTCCGTATTCCCACCTCCAAACTATCCTGATTTTCTAAACACAAATCTCATCAGCTCATACCTTGCTAAAACTGACTGCATTTAGTCATTACTCTTTTAACATATTCTACAAGGTCCTGCAGGACCTGCCCTGCTGAGCTCAATAATCTCAACTCAAACCTTTCCTCTTCTTTACTATTGTTTCTAAGTTTATTTATTTTAAGGGACAGAGAAGAGAGCGAGCACATTCAAGTGGGAGATGGGCAGAGAGAGAGAGACAATCCCAAGCAGGCCCCGCGCTGTCAGCACAGAGCCCAACTCGGGGCTCAATCTCACGAACTAGGAGATCATGACCTGAGACGAAATCTAGACTCAGACGCTTAACCAACTGAGCCACTTGGGTGCCCCTTCTTTACTCTTTGTATCTCTTGAATTTCCCAAACTCATCACTCTTCTCCCTCTGCAGGGCTTTCAAAGGTGCCATTTCCTCTAATCTTCACCTAGTCGATTTCTCCTCACCCTTAAGACCTGAACACAACCTATCACTTCCTCCAACAGGTCTCCCTGAACTTTCAAAACAGGGTTTGGTTCACTTATATGCTCTCATTGCTCCTCTTAAATAGTAATTATATCATTTCAGTGCCTATCTCCCACCTAAGAATGAAAGTTCTGAGAGGAGTTTGCCCACTATATCCCCAACACCTAGCTTGATACATACAAACGTTTATAGAAAAAAAGATGTCCAACTTTTTTTAAGGATACACACAAAGGGTGAGGCATACAAAGAATTTGCTAGAGCCCACAGAAGGACATGACATTGGGGTTCCCAATGCTCCATGACAACCACATTCAGAAAAATTCTTTTACCTTGCTTTCTTGGTTGCCGTAAGCTAAAATCTGAAGGCAGTCTGTCGTAATAGCCAAGAATTTAACATTTGTTTTGTTGAGCAAGGCAACCATTTTCTGCAGCCCACCAGCTAAACGCACTGCCATTTTAGCTCCTTCTTGATGCAATAAAAGGTTGTGGAGAGTTGTAATGGCATAAAATAATACAGAATCCACTGGTGACCTGGGAAGAAGAAAAAAGCCACATCAGAAATGCAGTGATGGCACTCTTCTCCTTCTTAGCTGTGAGCCTTCTGACCATGTTTTCTTACCCAAGCATCTTCACCAGGGCGGGAATGCCCCCAGACTTAAAGATGGCCAGCAAGCCCTCACGATGATGAGAAAGATTGTGCAAGGTGCCAGCAGTACAGCGAGCTGTCTCCACGTCGTTCGTATTCTGCATGGTGCGTACGATGGCAGACACCATCTGAGGAGAACGCATGATGGCGTGTCTGGAAGCTTCCTTTTTCGAAAGCTGATGGACCATAACTGCAGCCTTATTAACCACCACCTATAACGTACGGGAATTAAGAGACATCATTGGTTTTCAATACTGATACTGGATGGCTATTTTGAGGCTCCTTCCTGGAGAGTTTCCTTCAAAGCAGATCGCGAGCCAGCCTTGTCATTACTGACCTGGTCCTCATCGTTTAGCAGTTTTGTCAGTTCGGGGATTGCACGTGTGGCAAGTTCGGCATCATCTTGATAGTTAATCAAATTTACAACTGCGTGTTTCAGCATCTGTGATGGTTCAGCCAAACGCTGGACGTTAGTAGGGTGAGCAGCATCGAATTGTGTGGATGGGATCTGCATGCCCTCGTCTAAAGTCTCAGGGAACATAGCAGCTCGCACTCTCTGAGCTCGCGTCATCGCATACTGACCATCGATATCTGGAAAAGGTAAATTCAACACCCGTTATTCCCAATTCAGCATTGTGCTGAACACGTGCTACACCAAATGTATAACCGAAATATTACCTAAAGGTAACACTGCCACCACCCCCCTTTCTTGACACCACTTAAACTGTTACACACCAACGTCTGTAAGAAGAATTCTCAAAACTGCATTCTGACTTTCAGTAAGGCAGTAATGTAATACCCTTACCAGCCACTTGTTCTTGAGTGAAGGACTGAGAAAACCCCTGTTCCCACTCATACAGGACTTGGGTGGTATCCACATCCTCTTCCTCAGGATTGCCTTTACCACTCAGAGAAGGGGCTGTGGTGGTGGCGCCAGAATGGATTCCAGAGTCCAGGTAAGACTGTTGCTGCCAGTGACTGACAGCTGCTTTTCTGTCTGGCTCCATGGCCATGTCCAGTTCCATCAGATCAGCTAGAAAAATCCAACAGCATTCGCATTACTGCCAAGGAAATGTTATCTTCATTAAAAGATCTGGGATACGACCCACTGAAATATTGTTAGAAATAGTCAAATGTGGAAGACAGCCAAGAATAACAACGATAGCCAGGATTAGCTCAGTGAGGAAATATCTACACTCTTAGGGAACCACCTAACAGTTACTCACTGAATTAGTGGAAGAACGGTACTGCATCCAGGCTCCAGAAGCAGTCATCCAGACTAGATTCCTGCTGGTGGCTTGTTTGCTATTTCACCAAGCCATTAGGAGGAGTGAGCAGAAAATGGAGCAAAAGGTAGCCTGACAAGTAAGCAGGGAGAGAGTAAAGCAGGGGGATCTGAGCCAGACTGGGTTAATGGCAATGAAGCAGAGCCCCAATTCAGTAACTAAAGACTTGTGATACAAACCTTGGGTAGCCATTGCCCACACAGGATTTTCAAAACCGGAGTATGGTGTGCTTCAGATACCCTAAAAGAGTTAATCAAGTCATTAGGATTTAAAATTTGCTTGTTTTTAACATTTTTAAGCCACTACGATGGGCTGATAAATATTACGGACCACATCCATAAATAGCCGCAACCCCTTTTACCATGTGATCGTGAAACCCAAACCCCACGGTCTCCTCTATACACCTCAACCACAGCTCCATCATTGTTGAAAACTCCAAGTAAAAACTCCTCTTTAACAAGCACCTCTTTTTAAGTAGGAATACAAATTACAGTTATTCAGGATGTCAAAAAGCACAATTATTGATGCGGATGAAGAAAATTTATAGTGAAAGCCAAGGTGGGGGAAAAAAAAAGTATTCAAAATCAATTCCTCCTTGAGTTCCCAAAAGCGTTCTCCCTTTTTAACTTCTTTCGCTGAAAAACTCATAGGTCTTTTTGGACAGTGGTTTTAAAAAAGACCAAATTTTCATTAAATGGTTTTTCTTTACTGATACAATACAATGCCATATAAAATACCTTTATAAAGCAAATGGATCAGAACACTGGATTTTAGATCTTTTACTAAGAAGTAAAATTACTTTTCAAATGAAAGTTTGCAACACAAAAAGAATCTTTTTAGTATATTTTTTCTAGTTCAAATTTATAGCAATGATGTATTATAAACAGAAGTATTACTCACTGGAGTAATGTTTTATCAGTATGAAAAACTTAATCATATACATAAAAATCTTAGCATCTTTGTATTTTGGCTTTACTGTGTAACATTCAGGAAAACACTGAATCACATAGGAAACGAATTGCAAATGAGAACCGTTCGAAGGCTCATGGCCACTAGATATTCCTAATAACAAAACTTCCTTTATTACACAGTATTCCCCTAAACAAGTTTATCTTGCACTACAAATTAACATAATGGTTTACCAACACGTAAAGATATGGACTAAAATATTTACGTGTGAACTGTATATTCTATCATCGTAAAACAGAGTTTAAATATGTTTAATGAAAGTTGGAAACTACAGTCTAAAGTCCTATTTGCTCTATGTAAAGGAAGCATGTGTTAATTATTCCTAAAATTGCTCTTCCAGTACTAGATTTTTATAACCACAAAGGTCACTTGACACGTAAAGATGACAAGAGCTGTGGATACAACTGTTTTAGTTTCACGGTAGAAACAACTGACAATCTTTGTACAAGGCAAAATGAAGGACAGAAAATGAAGGTGATTCCTGTCAATACGAAATCTTTTAAGATACTAAGCAGGATTATGTGTGTTCAATGTTTTGATTCAATAGGACTAGAGTGGGGCATAGAAACCTGAATTTTTAATGAATATTCTAGGATGCACAAGCGATCTACAGACCACACTGAGAAATACCCAAGGTTTCTGTTCACTGATGCTGTGTTTTAGCTTACATTTTTCCACCTCTCTGGAAACTGAGTTCTCCACTCCAGTTTCCAGTTTATTTCCGGGAAAGGCAACTTAAAACAAGTTCTACATTGGGCTCTTCCTTTGGCCAATGCCACAGGGCTCAGAAACCAACTAGTCACTATAATACACATACAAAATATGTGTAAATCAGCTGTATAGTTACTGGTAAGGCTTCTGGTCCAACAAAAAGCTACTACCAGTAGTTAAGTTTTTGGCAAGTCAAAAGTTATTCACAGATTTTTGACTGTGTAGGGGGTCGGTGTTGTTCAACGTTCAAGTGTACATGGCTTCAAGGAAAAAAATATTTACAGTATTGTTTCCTTGTTGTTGATGCAAAGGCAAAATATTTAGCCATGTTATTGTGTAAAATCTGTTTATATGGGATGACCTGTAGTTTGACCACAATTTATAATGATTTTACGGACAAAGCAAGTTCATACTCCAAACTTACAATATCTATTTGTATGTTGAGGATTCCTCAATACTATTATTTTTATATACTTTAAAATTTATGCAGCATACGTAACAGTGACTCTACAATCCTACGTCGTAAAGGAGGCCAAGTATCAATCCAGCAGGTTGAGAAGTAAAAAATAGGAATGAAAATGGGGATCTACATAAGCAACAGTATATATCAACTCGCCTCCTACATTACACTGCAGACGAATCCAAATTTACCAAAACTATGAGAACTATTCACTAAAGAAACTGAATATACTGTCCAAAGAGATCTAGGCCAGAGTCCTGCCCAAAAGGAAAGCCTTCCTCATTCTTCCTCTGGACAGAACTTTCAGCCCAAGGATTGGCTCCCTCCACTACACCCTGTCAATCATTAGGGGTCCAATCCTAAAGCTCCCAATCAACCAAAGCTTACCAAACACATCTGGAAAGCCTTCAAGAGCAAAGGAAAAAGTTCAAGAAAGAAGTAACAGAAAAAACGCGGACTCCAGAGAAACACAGGATTTTAAAATAGGGGTAAGGGTGGGGAGAAGGAAACAGAATGTTTCAATTTACTACCCTCATAAAGATTGGAGATAATAAATTAAAAGCTCACTAGGTAACCAAAGTTGAGAAAAACTCCTAGAACATAAAGGAGAAAGATATTCAAAATACAAAATAGAAGAAACAAGATGATCATCTAGGGGATCAGAGCGCCAACTAATAGGCATTTCAAAAAGAATTAGGAGAAACAAAAATGGGGAAAAGCCCATTAATACCAACTCAAGATAAAGGGAGGATAATGCTAACAAGTTACGAAGTACTAGAAGTCCCAAATGCAGTGATCACAAACTACAGAATACATTAGGATGCTCTGTGTCCTGCCAGCTTCATCCCCACCGAGTGGTACCTTGACAAAGAAAGAGGGTTGCCAGGATCGCCAATTTATCCAGTTTAGTGGGGTAATGGACGCATGCACCCTTTTATTTTTTCTTTTTGTTAAACATATATTCTTTCCAGTTATATAATTTGTAAAGAATACCTCAAAATTTATCTTGCTACTTCTGATTTAAAATCTGTAAAGATTTAGAAAAAAATATACACTCTTTATATACAATAATTTCTATCTAGGTGAAAAGTTCATTCTGATCCATATCTTATCCAAAGTGTTACTATGAGTAATTTTTCCTTCAACTTTTTTAATAGGACTACTTAAGCATTCTAGGTTTTTCTTTTTTATTAGGAAAATTTTCAAATATGCAGGAAAGTAGACACAACCGTATAATGAACACCCACATTACCTATACCTAACAACTGTTAACATCAGGCAGTATTTGTGCCCACCCACAGAATAATTTTAAAGTAAACTATATACATTATTATTACTAGTAGTAGTTCATCAGGTGGCTATGAAAGGTAAGGATATTTTCTTGCATACCAAAACATTACTATAGAAGATTAGCCTTACTGGCTGCTACTCCAGTTCACAATGAGTGAATTGGAGCCTCTACTTCACCCTGTGTACTTTAAATGGCCTTCTGTCAAAGTCGATGTGAGAATTCTGGACATGATATAGGTCTCACGCTGAAGTTTACTTCTCCAGTTCCTATTAGGACAAATTATCTTAATTACCCTAGAGTTCATAAAATTTGAGTATTACTAACTAGGAGTAACTTTGCTATATAAAAATAAAGCAGATCTATTATAAAACCAGTTTTATACTGGCCATTCATGCTAACAATTCACTTTCCAATAACCTGTACTAAAAGAACAAAAACCAGTCACTTACTCTGTTTTAAAGTAAGAAAACCCAACTCTATTTCAGGAGCATGATAAACTTATAAAAAAAAATCCTCAAGGATTAAAAACATTTCTAAGTAAAATGTGTTTTGTAAATCTAAAAGCACATACATACGCATTTTTCTTGTCACTACTAATATCTTGCCATTCACAAAATTTATACTCTCCTCAAATCTTCTGTTTAGGCACTTTTCATTTATCACTAGTTTTGTTTTTTTGTTTTTTTTTTTTTAACATTTATTTATTTTTGACAGAAAGAGAGCGTGAGCAGGAGAGGGGCCGAGAGAGGGAGACACAGAATCTGAAGCAGGTTCCAGGCTCTGAGCTGTCAGCACACAGCCCGGCGCAGGGCTTGAACCCACAAGCGGTTGAGATCATGACCAGAGCTGAAGTTGGACACTTAACCCACTGAGCCACCCAGGCGCCCCTTATCACTAACAGTTTTAAATCACAACTCAATCTAGTTACTTTTCTACTTTTACTCCTCAGCTGTGTCTGTGTATATTCTGAGAGGAGTCTTCCTACACTGGTCAATAAAATATAAATACCTAGTGACACTTTTGCTCCTCCAGAATTCCTAATATTGATGCCCTTGCTATTACTTTAAATACATAGGTGTAAAATGGCTATTGGAAGAAATATGAACTGGGAAAAATTAGGACACTTCCCAAATGATTGCTTTCCTTCCTTCATTTTATGGTCTTCTCTATCTTCTACCCTACCTATAAAGTAATATATGCTTAGTGTAAAATATTTTTCTTTGTCGTTCCCACAATTAATGACATTTTGGTATATTCGGTATTTTATTAAATTTACTATTAAGTATGCTTTTATTATAAAAATATAAATATCAGAAGCGTGTGGGTGGCTCAGTCAGTTAAGCGTCTGATTCTTGATTTCAGCTCAGGTCATTATCTCACGGTTCATGGGATCGAGCCCCACGCATCGGGCTCTGTGTTGACAGAGCAGAATCTGTGTGAGATTCTCCTTCCCTCTCTTCCCCTTCCTCCTGCCCCCCATAAACTTTAAAAAGGTACACACACACACACACACACACACACACACACACACACATAAATCAATTTCTTATTCCTTACTGTAGACACTGTGTATGTATACATATGCATGTATATATAGAAATCAACTCCTTATTCCTTATTGTAGATGCCTAAAAGTGTTTTCATTTGTATCATATATCTGTACTATAATTAGCCAAATCTCCCATTCTTGAATAGTTTGTCCTCCCCCATTTAGTTTGCTACTCAAACAATGCTGAACAAACACGTTTGCATATAAATAATTCTCTTTAGCTTCTTCCACTTCCCTTCCACATGAGGACTGCTAAAAGGGTAAAAACTTTTAGGGCCTCTGATACACAGCTCCAAAAGACTGATGGAGCACAAACTGATACAATTTTCAGAGAAGGCCCCATATGAGAGGCCGGGCCAGCCTACCGGTGGAGCAGCATCAACTGTTACCTCAGGACATCCTGTAGCAGCTATGTCCTCCCATGTAATATACACATTACCCCACCCTGTAAGTTTCTCGAAATTCTGAGATTAAATACTCAAAAAAACCTTTTTTTGCCACGTGTACAGCCTTCTTGGCTTGCCAGATTCTTTAAAAATTTTTTTTTAATTTTGAGAGAGAGAGAGAGAGAGAGAGAGAGAGACAGAGAGACAGAGAGAGACAGAGAGAGACAGAGAGAGACAGAGAGAGACAGAGAGAGAGAGAGAGAGAGAGAGAGAGAGAATCCCAAGCATGCTCCACACTGTCAGCACAGAGTCCAATGCAGGCCTCAAACTCACAAACCACAAGACTATGACCTGAACCAAAATCAAGAGTTAGATGCTCAGTCAACTGAGCCACTCATGTGCCCCTTGCCAGATTCTAGAGGTAGTCCTTTTATATTTTCATAGGGTACATGTATATGTTATATATAAGAAGTTCCTTGAATAATCACTGATACAGCATATTTAGGCCTATCATGTGTGTCTGAGAATATGATTTCACTACTTAAAATAATGTGATAATGGTAATATCCTTTACACTTATGATATATCCTTACTGTCACCAATGAGTACCTTCATACATAATCTCTGGTCAGTAACATAATCCTAAAATAGTCTTGATACTCCAGAGGAAAAAAAAAAGAATGTTTTAAAACAAACTTTTACTTTATTCACTCTAAGATCAAGTCACTACAAAAAGCAGATGATTTTTCTTCAGCCTACAGTACTCTTAAGCAACTGAAAACACTGATATTTTAAAACACAGTTATTTCAAAGTACACAATAAACAGGCTTTATCTATCTACACAGGCACGTTTTTATAATTTCCAAATATAATTTTATGCTAGCTAAGTTAAACAAAATGTTTAATACTGTTTATGTGGTAAAAGTACAAAGATTACATGCCAGCTTCTAAACACCTGGGCACAAAGGGAATCAAGAAAGAAGGGTATTAAAGATGGCTTCATCTCTTTGGCATTTTTTTAAGATAAAATAAATACAGCAAAATTACATACACCTCTTAATATCTAGGCCACCCATGAGTGCATGGCTGTTTGTTACATTATTCTCTATACTGTGCGTAGCAAGAATAATTGACCGAAAATAAGGAAATAGTTCTATATCAGCATCTCAGGTAAAGTAATTTAAACCCCAAATGTGATTTTAAAATATAAGAAAATCTTTGTACCTTTTCAAACAATTAAAATGGAACTATCCATAAAAGACACAAATATTTCATGTACACTTCTGTCAAACCAGCTAAACCTTACAACTCAAGTACCAAAAGTGAGGATAAAATACTCCCGTCTCCTTGAAGAGGCAGCAGTCACAGTAGCTCAACAGGCCACAAATCTATTTCAGAGGCTAGAGACTGCAGCTATGTGGGAGGATCTGTTTCCACTACATCTTGAAACTGAAAATCCTGTTCCTCTTAAGTTCATAAAATGATGATTAGCGAAATCCTTTTAAACCGAGGACATTCTTTGTTAACATTCTAGAGACACTTTTACAACTCTTTTAAGTTACACAGTGATAATATGCACAGAAAACAGTTCACGGTTAAACTGAATTGTTAATAAAAAGTGACCATTATGTACAAACTACTTTCCTATGTACAAATAGGTTAGAAAATCATAATCACAAAAAGATCTCATGCATAAAAGCAACAATAAAAACAAAGTACATACAAGATTAAATGTAATTATTTTTTTCTTGGCTGGAAAATCGTTTTGTACTATATAAAGATATTGTTGGTTTTCTCTTAGTTAAGGCTAGCTAATATCCTTGGTACACAGAGAACTAAAGACAAATCAATAAAAAAAACATCAGGGAAAGGGCAGAAACCATCATTTCAAAGGAAAAATACAAAGTAAGCAATAAATACACACAAAAGAATTTAAACTCATTTATTTTTTGCATATCAGCCCAGCAGATTTAAAAGATTAATAATATCGACTGCTAAGACGATACAGTTGACCCTTGAACAAGGATTCGAAATGCGCAGCTGCACTTGTACGTGATTTTTTTTTCATCATGATTAAGTGTACTCTTTAATCCCCATCCCTAATTTCAACCCCACGCACGCACCTCCCTTTGGTAGCCATCAGTTTGTTCTTTATAGTTGAGTCTGTTTCTTTTTCTTGTTTTAATATAATTTATTGTCAAATTGGTTTCCATACAACACCCAGTGCTGATCCCAACACTGGGATCAATGCCCATCACCCACTTTCTCCTCTCCCCCACCTCCCATTCAACCCTCAGTTTGTTCTCAGTTAAGAGTGTTTCTTGTTTTGCCTCTCTTTTTTCCTTTGCTCATGTTTTGCTTTTTAAATTCCATATGAGTGGAATCATATGTTACTTGTCTTCGACAGATTTATTTCACTTAACATCATGCTGTCTAGCTCTGTTCATGTTGTTGCAAATGGCAAGACTTCATTCCTTGTTATGGTTAAATAATATTCCACTGTGTGTGTGTGTGTGTGTGTGTGTATACTTTTGGCTCCCTCACCATCTTTTTTTTTCCAAACACACACTAGAGTGAACTCTGAAAAGCCTAAATCATAGTACATGCACCTATAGTGGCTTCCTAGTGCACTTTGGATTTTATTCTATATCCTTATGGATCTGACATAAATATAGATGTATAGGTATAGGTATAGGTATAGATACATACGCACAACCCACTATCTCTTCTTTATCCATTCATCTATCGATGGACACTTAGGCTGCTTCCATACTTTAGGTATTGTAAATAATGCTGCAATAAACGTAAGGGTGCATGTATCTTTTCAAATTAGTGTTTCTGTATTCTTTGGGTACAGATCCAGTAGTGGAATTACTGGATCACAGGGTAATTCTACTTCAAATTTTTTGAGAAACCTCCATACTGTTTCCCACAGTGGCTGCACCAATTTGCATTCCCACCAACAGTGTAAGAGGGTTCCTTTTTCTCCACATCCTGGTCAACACTTGTTTCTTGTATACATTTGGTTTTGTTTTTTTACAGTACAGTACTATAATAAATGTATTTTCCCTTATGATTTTAACATTTTCTTTTCTCTAGCTTACTTTATGGTAAGGATACAGTACTTAATACATACAACACACACAAAAAAATGTTTTAATCCTGTTTATGCTATTGCTAAGGCTTTTTTCTCTATCAACAGTAGGCTACTGGCCATTAAGTTTTGGAGGAGTCAAAGTTTTATGCAGACTTTGGACTACATGGGAACTGGTGCCCCTAATCCCCACATTATTCAAGAATCAACTGTAGTTAAACTACCAGAAACTTTTTGGAGGGTAGGTTGGCACTACCCATTAAATATGTGTAAATACCCTCTGACTTTAAAATTCCATTTTTATAATAGAAACATAATTTGTAGCAATATTCACAGAAGAATGCCAAGAGGTCTGCACAATGAAGCATTCATAGAAAAAAAACTGGAAATTACCCAAATGCTCAACAAGGCAATGAATGAACGAACAATAATTTATACACTCGCCGAACAAACATGTAACACCTTTCATGTTACTGGCATTGCAGTAAGAGTGAATACCAGAGTCTGAGACTCAAGCTCGTACATCCAGTAAAGCTTGGATTCTGCTACTAGAAAGTTAAGCAATAAAAACAAAACAATTTAAAGAGAACTTCTGTGAAAGAAATAAACAAGGTGAGAAGAGAGTGAATGGTGGAGAAGGGCTATTCTAGGTAAGCATGGGATGACAGGAACCTTTGAGCAGAGGAGGAGGAACCAGCCAGCTTAAGATGGGGCAGAACACTTCATGCAGAAAAAAAGTGGAAAGGAAGGTATGAGCTGTTTGGTAAAGGTACTAAAAAGTCACCAGTGTAACAAGAAATCAGGGAACTATGAAAAGAGAAAGGACCAGATCAACAAGAATATAGAATAAAATCCAAAGTGCACTAGGAAGCCACTAGAGGTACACATGTACTATGATGTAGTCTTTTCAGAGTTCATTCTAAGTGTGTGTATGGAAAAAAAGATGGTGAGAGGCCAAAAGAAAAGCAGGGACACCAATAAGGAAGGTACTGTAAGTGGTAAATCATCCAGGTGAGATGCAGTAGTGGATAACTATGTAGCCTTTAAAATGAATGAAAAAAGACACAGAAAAAACCCCCACATATCCAATATGCAAAGCATTTGCACATTTTACGACATTTTTGCATACATTCCCAGAATTAAATGCATGTAAAAAATACATTCGTATCTGGGGCACCTGGGTAGCTCAGTCAGTTAAGCATCTGACTTCCACATAGGTCATGATCTCACAGCTTGTGAGTTTGAGTCCCGCATGGGCTCAGAGCCTGGAGCCTGCTTCAGATTCTCTCTCTCTCTCTCTCTCTCTCTCTCTCTCTCTCTCTCTCTGTCTTCCCCGCTCATACTGTCTCTCTCTCAAAAATAAACATTAAAAAAAATTTTTTAAATACATTAGTATTAGAAATGATACTTTTCCACAGTGCCTGGGTGACTCAGTCGGTTGAGCGTCCTATTTCAGCTCATGGATTTTGTGAGATGGAGCCCTGAATCAGGCTCTTCACGGACTCTCCCTCCCTCCCTCCCTGTCCCTCCTCTGCTCCCGTGCACGTGCGCGCACACGTACTCTCTCTCTTTCAAAATAAATAAGCTTTAAAATAATTATACGTCTCCAAGAAAATAAATCATTTAGCCCCAATGTGTGTTAACCAGTGATACACAGCATTAAGGAAATATTTCTAAGCATAAAAGCTAAGTGGCCCATAAAATAGACTTTCTGCAAAGGAAAGATGGTAACTTCTCAGCAACCATTTAGTACCTCAAGGCAAGAACAAATTGCTTTAAAAAAAAAAAAGGACATATTCTTTGGATAATAATGTTTTCCAAACGCAAGGAGATCAAACTCACTGCAGTTTTTAAATACTTAGACAAATAACATTTTATTTAATTATATCAATAGTTTTCCTATTTTTTAGTAATTTCATAGAGATTTTCATTCATTTCTTGTTCTACTAAAGTGGTACTATTCTAAGAATCAACTGCATCACAACATAATGTGCCAAGTTTAGTGGACTTATTTTAAATAATACATTTTACAGCATAATTTGAGGATGCAGCCTCGTAATATCAAGTAAACATCTAATTTTGCCCTTGATGTATTTAACAATGTACCATCATTAAATGCTTAGTAACTTTAGTTCTGAGCCTAATGTTATTTCATTGAATTTTCCCAGCAACCTTGTAAGTAGACAACATTCCCCAAATTATTAGATTAAAAGTCTGACTAGCAGCCATTAATATGAGTATAGTTGCTCCGTTAAAATTGAAATCCAGGTCTTACATTTAAGCTCAGAGTCATGTGCCCTTTTAATCAAATCACATATCCCACTCGCACCCCAAAGTTAAAGACAATTAGTATTTAACAATGTTACAGATCAATTCAAGAGAAAGGTTAACAAAAAGAACTATATTCTTTGAACAGCGACTACAGAAAAAGATCAATCTAAGATGTGAATCACTATATACTTCATACTTTGACTATGTGCCTAGCCAGACAGCACTACTGCTGACAAGAAAATGCAATCAAACACACGAGTATATCATGCCAAGGAGATGGAAGAGTTATTTCGAGAGAGTTTCTACATGTTGATCTCTAGGCTCTGACTATAGGAAGAATTAATGGCAGGAAGTCAATGACTTCTAGGAGTAATTTATTTAATGCAATGCTTTCTATCCCTCAGCAATAACCTTCCTCTTTTTCACTTGTAGGAGTCTCCCTTTTCCACCATACCAGCACACAGACCTTTAAAAAATAAGAAAAAAAGTTCAATGTGTGAACCCTGTGAGGGCTGGGGCCCTTTAGTTTCACACTGTATCCAAAGTGCTTAGCATGTAATAAGCTTTTAGGTATTTGGCAGACTAAATGTGCCAATAAGAAAGATGTTCAAAAACTAGACAGTAGAATAAAATGTAATACAAAGGCTTAGATAGCCAACAAACAATTATGTATAACCTAGGAGACTTCTTAAATTCCTTTAGAAACATGAAATATTCATTTATGAAAGAACATATCTCATCTGAAACAGAGGTCAATAAACTTGTTCTGTAAAGGGCCAGACAGTAATTACTTTAGGCTTTGTGGGCCATAAGATGGGAGTACACCAAAATAAAAAGCTTTGCACAGCAAAGGAAACCATCAACAAAATGAAAAGGCAACATAATGAATGGAAGAAGGTACCTACCTGCAAATGATATACTGATAAAGGGTTAGCATCTTATACAACTCAACACCAAAACACCCAAACAATCCAATTAAAACTGGACAGAGGACCTGAATAAACATTTTTCAAAAGAAGACCTATAGATGGCCAAAAGACACATGAAAAGATGCTCAACACCACTAATCATCAGGGAAATGCAAATCAAAACCACAATGTGATATCACCTCACACAACTCAGAATGGCTAATATCAAAATGACAAGAAGTAACAAGAGCTAGCAAGGATGTGAAGAAAAGAGAATCCTTGTGCACGGTCAGTGAGAGTGGAAATTGGTGGAACCACTGTAGAAAAACAGTATGGAGGTTCCTCAAAAAATGAAAAATAGAAATACTATATGATCCAGTAACTCCACAACTAGGTGTGTACCCAAAAAAAACCAAAAACACTAATTGGAAAAGATATATGCATCCCATGTTTACTGCAGCATTATTTATAATAGCCAAGATATGGAAGCAACCTAAATGTTCATCCACAGATGAATGGATAAAGAAGATGTGGTATACATATACACAATGGGATACCACTCAGCCACAAAAAAAAAAAAAAAAAAAAAAAAAGGAATCTTGCCATTCATGACAACATGGATGGCCCTAGAGGGTATTATTATGTTAAGTGAAGTCAGATAAAGAAAAATAAATACCATATGATTGCACTTGTATGTGGAATCTAAAAAAAAAAATAAGAACAAAAAGCCAGAAAGACTCATAAATACAGAGAACTAGTGGTTGCCACAGTGAAGAGGTGGGGGAATGGGTGAAATAGGTGAAGGGGATTCAGAGGTACAAACTCCCAGTCATAAGACAAATACGTCACAGAGATGAAAAGTATGACATTGGGAACACAGTCAATAATATTGTAATAGCGTTGTATAGTGATAAGTGGCAACTGTTTATCATGATGAGCAGTGAAATCACTATGTGGTACACATGAAATTAATACAACACTGTGTGTCAACAACAATAAAAATTAAAATAAAAAACTTTGTCACAGCTACTCAATTCTCTTGTAGTGTGAAAGCAACCACAGACAATATACACATGAACAAGCATGGCTGTACTTCAATAAAACTTTACTCCTGGAAATTGCAAATTTGCTATTTCCCATAATTTCACATGTCAAGAGATCTTATCCTTGACTTTTTAATCAGTCATTAAAAAATATAAAACGTATTCTTAGTTCTCAGGCCATACAGAAACAGGTGGAGGACAGAAGTTGACCATCCCCTCATTTATTTATTACATACTTTCACTGGCAACAAACCAAAGGCAAGTGAGTTTACATTTTAATTAAGTACATTAAACCTAAATGTGAAGACCCATAACAGAAAGGGTTTTTAAGTGAGTTAACAGGTTACTTGAGAGGTCACACACAGTTTTTGCCTGTATCTTCAGAAACAGGTTGTGTAAAAAACAAAACTGGACCAAATGACATATGAAAGCCACAACAAGACCATTTATTTGGGAAAACCAATTCAGGCCATTAAGACTGGGTATGGACTAAACCAGAATTAAGCCTCAATATATGCATACCTTTAAAAATCTTTTTTTACTATAAAGATCTCCAACTTTGTTTGAAGGACCCTTTAAACTGACTACCAGATCCTTCCAATGGTTCTTACCTGGAAATTTAAAAAACAAGAGGACTCTGCTCCATCCCCATGGTTCTCTATCCCAGTAGAACTGGGATAGAACCCTGGCATTGCAATTTTTAATTTGTTTAAAGCGTCATACATGTTGCTGACACTGATACCCCCAAAGAAGGGCTACAGCTATAGACAAATAATATGATCCAATTCTATTATATATAACATGCTGTTACATGCATAACAATGTTATATGTATAATGTTTTATATATATAACATTAGTCAGTAACTCAAATTAAATTAAAACAAATGTGACTCCACAGAGTAACCCCAGGACCAGCTCTTAAAGAAGCATCTATTCATTAAGACACTACAGATTCTAATTACTTAATCTTTTAGCAACCTTCAATACCCCACCATACATGTTAAGTTTATGTTACTCTCTCAAACAGAAGGACATTTTTGCTGCCTTTGACAGCTTTACCATAGTAAAAAGTTTCATAATCATGAGGCTCTCTTATATTTAGAAAGAATAGCAGAATATTACAAAAGGTAGAGTGAGCTAGAAAGCTTTTATTTTCAAAATGTGACTACTTTCATTATCTCAATACAAAAAACCTTCAAGGAATAATAGCTCTAAATCTGTTCGAAGTCCAAAAATACACCAGTAAATGAGTCATAACCTGGAGGTATATATCAATGTCTCATTGGCATATTGTTTTTTGTTTTCTCAATTTGCCAATTTGTTAATCAACATTTTGTTTCACAAGTTTTCCCACAATTCCTTCATTTACTCAACAGTTCAAGGACATAGCAATACCAAGGGCGTGAATACAACGTATGCATAGATTTCATTTATTGAGTGCTGGATGCATAGGGGCACTTGTACCCCAATGTTTACAGCAGCACTCTCAACAATAGCCAAATTATGGAAAGAGACTTAATGTCCATCAACTGATGAATGGATAAAGAAATTGTGGTTTATATGCACAATGAAATACTACGTGGCAATGAGAAAGAATGAAATATGGCCTTTTGTAGCAACGTGGATGGAAATGGAGAGTGTTATGCTAAGTGAAATAAGTCATACAGAGAAAGACAGATACCACATGTTTTTACTCTTATGTGGATCCTGAGAAACTTAACAGAAGACCATGGGTGAGGGGAAGGAAAAAAAAAAAAAAAAAAAAAGGTTAGAGAGGGAGGGAGCCAAAACATAAGAGACTCTTAAAAACTGAGAACTGAGGGTTGATGGGTGGTGGGAGGGAGAGAAGGGTGGGTGATGGGCATTGAGGAGGGCACCTGTTGGGATGAGCACTGGGTGTTATATGGAAACCAATTTGACAAAAAATTTCGTATTAAAAAAAAAAGATTTATTCAACAAATTTATTCAACAAATTTTTATGTAACTGCTACTCGCGAGGACGTGTAATAGATTCTGGGTATACAGTGGCAATTAAAGCAGATATGGTCCTTGCATCCTTGACCGGAAGGGAGACAATAAGTGAATGAACAATTACAAAGAGTGATAAGTGTATATAACTAAGTCACAAGTGGAAGAAGGGAGTAGAATGACACAAGGACAAATGGAAGGTTTTAGAGTGGACAAAGCCTTCTTGAAGGTAATTTTCAAGCTGAGACTTGAAGAAGGATGCAAAAGAGCCAGCATGTAAGGAACAGAGCAGAAACATTCCAGAAACAAGAAATAACATGTACAGAAGCCCAGAGTCATGAAGACCCGATCACATTAAGAACTAAACCTTGAGACCAGAGTGGTTCAATTATAGTGGGAAAGAGTGGATGCAATGAGATGAGGCTGAAAATAGCCAGACTGTGTAGGGCTGTCTAGCCTTCGGTTAAGGAATGCATTTTTTTTTCCTAAGTGCCACTGAAAGTCCACGAAAGGTCATAAGCTGGTTAATAACAAGATCTCATGGAGTTTTTAAAGCTGGTTTTGGTTATATGGGAAAACAACTGAAAGAGAACAAGAAATAAAAAAGGGAACCTGTAAAGAAACCATAGCAAATAGTCCAGGTAATAGATGGTGGCAGCTTAAGCTCAGATCGTAGCACTAAGCACAAAAATAGCTACACTGGAGAAATACTTTGGAGGTAGAAACAACAGACTGTTGATGGACTAGTTCTAATAAATGAGAGGAATTAAAGTAGGATAAGTGGAATTAAAGAAGAGTCCTACAGGGGCGCCTGGGTGGCTCAGTCGGTTGGGCGGCCGACTTCAGCTCAGGTCACGATCTCGCGGTGAGTTCGAGCCCCGCGTCGGGCTCTGTGCGGACAGCTCGGAGCCTGGAACCTGTTTCAGATTCTGTGTCTCCCTCTCTCTCTGACCCTCCCCTGTTCATGCTGTCTCTCTCTGTCTCAAAAATAAACGTTAAAAAAAAAAAAAAAAAAAAAAAAAGAGTCCTACATATTTGGGTTGAGCAATTAAGTTGTGATACTAAGTTTAGTGCAATGTAGGAAAAAAGAGGAGAATGTTTCTAGAACTGCACTGTCCAATATGGTAGCCACTTGTTACATGCGGTTATTTACATTTACATTTACTTTCATAAAAAATTTAGTTTTTCATATTGCCATATTCAAATGCTCTAGAGCCACATGTAGCTGGTGGCTACCACACCGGGCAACATAGATGTAGAACATTTCCACCACCACAGAAAATTCTACTGGTGAGTAGAAGGAAGGTGTTACAGAAGGAAGAAAGAAATACATACATAATACCAAATGCTAGGTGGTCCGGCAAGACTAAAGCTAAAAAGTATCCACATGGTTGGTCAACATGAAGGTCCAACAGGACCTCAGCAGAGCATATTCGCTGGAATAATGAAAGCAGAGCATGAACTGGAATGGGAGATGAAAAGTGCAGACATGTCCATAGGGTATGGACACACCATGAAATAGAGCAGAGAAATAAATGGGGCATTAGCCGGAGGAAAACAAAGGGTGTCATTTCTAGAATATTCACGCAGCCAACACACCTTTCCTGTGCACCCATAACTTCTAGACATTCTTCTGAGTACCAGAGATATAAAATCAGGACAAGATCAGGAGAGGAAGAAAGAACAAACAAGCAAACAATGTTATTTCAGAGTATAATTAAGTGCCACAAACCAAATAAAAGAATAGAATATGAGAAAATTAAAATGAGCGAACAGAAAAGACCTCAATGTAGAAGTGGTATCTAAACATGAGCCATCAATGACAAGAAGGAACCATCTCTGCAAATGTCTGGAATATACCTGTATGCTACCGGGAATGATCTAAATGAGATGATAAGATTCACTCAACACATATTTACTGATCATCTATTATGTAGTATGACTCTAGGCACTGGGAGGAAGAAAGCAGTGAAGGACACAGACAAAAATCCCTGTCTTTCTGGAGTTTACATTCTAGTAGGCTAAGAAAAAAGAAAACAAACAATCAAAAAAACCAAAATATTATGTTAGAGAGTGACAAGGGCTATGGAGAAACATAAAGCAAGAAAGGAGATAGGAAGATGGGGAAGGACTGTGATTTTAGACAGCATAGCAAGAAAAAGCCTGAAGGAGATCAGGAAGTGAGCCATGATATGGGATCATGCTTGACCAGTTGGAGGAAAAACATAACAGTGTAGACACATAGAGTGTAGACACAGAGGGATTTGTGCTTTTACTGAATGAGATGGTAAGCACCTGGAGGTTTCTGAACAGAAAAGTTACATATCTACTGCTTTGTAAGGGTTACCTCTGGCTGCTGTGTTGAAGATATATTTTAGAAGAACAAAGGTGTAAGTAGGGAGACCAGTTAGGAAGCCTTTGCAGTAACCCAGGCAAATGATTACAACGGTACTGCTATGGTAAGAAATGGTTAGATTTTGGATATTGTTAAAGGGAGAAAAGACAGGATTTACAGACAGGGTTTCCATACTGAGTGTTAGAGAAACAGGAGTCAAGAACAATATGGTTAGGGCTGCCTGGGAGGCTCAGTCAGTTAGGCGTGCGACTCCTGATTTCCGCTCACATCATGACCTCACCATTCATGGGTTCGAGCCCTGTGCTGCACTCTGCTTTGACGGCATGGAGCCTGCTGGCAGTTCTCTGTCTCTGTCTCTCTCTCAAAATAAACAAACACCAAAAAATGAAAAAGAACAATATGATTAGAAGTCTGAGTACCTGGCGCTCTCTCTCTCTCTCAAAAATAAAAATAAACATTAAAAAATCTTTTTTAAAGAAGTGGGGGGCGGGGGTCGCCTGGGTGGCTCAGTCGGTTGAGCATCCAACTATAGCTCAGGTCATGATCTCAGTTTGTGAGTTTGAGCCCCACGTCAGGATCTGTGCTGACAGCTCAGAGCCTGGAACCTGCCTGCTTCGGATTCTGTATCTCCCTCTTTCTGCCCCTCCCCTGCTTGTGCGTGCATGCTTTCTCAAATATATATATATATATATATATATATATATATATATATATATATTAAAAAAATTTAAAAAAAAAGAAAAGCCTGAGTTAACTGGAAAGATACAGTTCCATTCAGAAACAACTAAGAGAAGCAGCCATTAGGGGAAATTGAGAGCTCATTTCTAGAAAAGTTAAGTCTGCGATACTTCTTAGACACCCCAAAATTTTTTTTCAAAATAGCTGGGTATTAGAATCTAAAATTTAGGAGAGAAACCCAAGCTAGGGATATAAATTTGGAAGTCAGAAGCAAACAGATTAAATGCCATCTGTTTAAAGCTATGAGACTAGAGAGTGTATTTAAACAACAAAAAATAAGTCTTAAGACTAAACTCTCAGTCACATCAATAAAGAGATCAGAGAGAGAACAGAAAACCCAAAGGAGACTAAGAAGGAACCACCAGCAAGGCAGGAAGAAAACCTGCTAGCAGACATCGTAGCCTAGAAGCCAAAGAAAAAAGTGTTTCAAGCAACTGTGCCAAATGCTACTCATAGATTAAATGAGATGAGGACTGTTAATTTATAACATGGTGATTTCCTGGTATGGATTCAAAAGAAAGGGAGAGTGAATAAAAGCAATTGTTTCAAGCTATTTTGTGTGGGTGATGGGTAAAAGGGGAGACAGGAAGAAAAAATTGTTTTAAAATGAGATAAGCAATATCACGTTTGTGTGCTCATGGGAAGAGCCAGCACAGAAGGAAAAACCAATGATGCAGGAGAAGGGAGACTGACAAGAGTAATAATATTCTTGAGACCAAGAAGGGAACGAGATCTAGTATACAAATGAACTGGTTGTCTTGGAACACTACGGTTCATCCAGTGATGGAGAAGGTAAAGCGCACAGTCACAGATACGGGAGCATGCAGGAATTTTTTAAATCATTCAATATGCTTAGTGAGATAGAAAGCAAGGGTATTAGATGAGGAAGAATAGGGGAGAAGGTGTTGGAATGTTAGAGGAAAAGAAAGATGCAATCATAAAAGAGAGCGAACTAACAGACTGGGGACCACTGGGGATGAAGCCAGGGAGAGACAAAGTTGTTGAAAGTGTATATAAGAAAGTGATTATGATTCAATACGAAATCTCAGGTGGGTGTAAGTGAGGGTGAGGGACCCTAAAAAGGTTAGATGGATACAGATTATAGGTTCTGGTGGGGCTGAAGGGCTGCTGGAATTCAAGTATTTCCTAGAGGAGTAAGGCAGTGGGGCACTTGAAATGAGACTGGAGAGGGGCACCTGGCCCAGTCAGTTAAGTGTCCTGACTCTTGATTTTAGCTCAGGTCATGATCTCACGGTTCAGAGAGTTTGGCCCCACATCCAGATCTGTGCTGGCAGCACTAAGCCTGCTTGGGATTCTCTCTCTCTCTCTCTCTCTGCCCCTCCCCTGCTCTCTCTCAGAATAAACTTAAAAAAAAAAAAAAAA
>NC_064810.1:146920802-146985391 GCF_023721935.1 Panthera uncia
AGCGCCCCAGCACCTCAGGGGAACAGGCTCCTCCCGCCGCTGGAGTCCGACCGTCCTCGGCCTGCTGTTGCGGCTCGGCGGGGACCGGAGCTGCTCCTCGGACCTTCCTCCGTCTCCGCCTCCCCTCGCTCTCCGTTCCTAGGGCCGGGCTAGCGCGGCTGCCACAGACCGAGAGGCTTAAAATGGCGCCGCACAAGGAGCTCTTATAAGTCGCGCAGTGGCCGCTGTATCCTGCCGCCACCGGCGCAGCGCGGAGCGTTCCGCCGCGCGAGGACAAGGGGCGGGGCGCGAGAGAGCGGCGGAAAGTAGTCCCCGCGCCGCCCGGCGCCCGCCGTCGTCCGACCGCCCGGGGCCGGGGCGGGGCGCCCGCGCACTCCCCGGCCGCTCCCCGGAGAGGGACCCGAGGCTGGCCCGCGGTGCGGGCCTGGGGGGCGGCTCGCTAGGGCGCTGTGGTCCGAGGCGGGGAGGCCCGGGGATGGAGGGAGGGCGGCACCCGGAGCCTCTACTGTCCGGAGCCCGGCGCCCCCGCCCCCGCTCGGGCCCCGACCCGGAGAGCCGACGCGGGCTTGCCGCAAGCTTCCCGCTGCCCCGCGGGAAGGCGGCCTCTGGGCTCCGGCCCTCGGGGGGGTGGGGGGCGGGGGGCGGGTGGCGGCGCGGGCCCCGAGGTCGCGGCCCGCCAGCTCCCGGAGCTGCCGGCCGCCGCCGCAGCCGCCCCGCTGTCGAGTCGAGGAACTCCAGCGGTTTAGGGCTTCCGTGGTCTTTGCGGTCTGGACCTCATTCTCCCCGCAGGACTCGGCTCGTCTGCGAGCCGCACATCGCCCCCCCCCCCCCCCCCCCCCCCCCCCCCCCCCCCCACTGTCCGGGTCGTGGATCCCGCGTCCCGACCGGTTGCTCAGCCTGAATTTGGAAGTGAAACACCGGTCCGGGCCGCCTGCGATCCCTCCTCCCGAAGGCTGTGAACTCTTAGGATGGGCGCCCAGTCCGCAATTCAACAAGTCTTTAGGAGTAAGCGCTGTGAACAAATGACTGATGGAAATGGATTAGCTCTAGAACCCTGTCAATTAGGTTAATTCTGATGGATTCCATTTTTATCTGGTTCCACAGTACTACTATCGATAGATTTATTTGTGAGCATGTTTCTTTGGAGGAAATGCATTTCTAAGGTATTACTTTTTTGAGAAATCAAGTATGTTGTTTATGGAAGGAGTAATCAATTAGGCAGCTTGTGATTTTTGAAAACTAATTTTCGATTCCTCAAAAACATTTTCTAATTCGTATCAGCAGGCTAAAATTGGGTCTTCCTTTCCCTTGGAAATGTCTCGATTGTCACCCAGCAAGATAGGCATTTGTTTATCAAAGCTGAAACAATCATGATTGATTCAGTTTCTCTGGTCTATTATTTTATGCTTATTTTTCCTCCAAAACAATGGAGAGTGCAAAAAGCAACAGTGAAAGTTGTCTTGGGTCTTTTATCCCTGTAATTAATGAATGCAAACAATAGGTCTTTATACATAGGTATGGGCAGGAAACCTACTTATTCACTCATGGAGTAGGATATGTAGTTTTAGGCAAGCTAATGCTCAGGGCCAACATGTTCTTTAAATAATTTCTTTCCCCCCGTCTTAAAGGTATTTTACTACATACAGCGGTAACGTTTAACTGCTATGACCATACCAGTGGAAAAAGTACACACACTGAGACGATGTTCGGTGAGATCCATTGTCTAGAATTACTTTCTCATTTTTATCTGCGCAAGTAATTCTATAGAACTAAATATAGCCGATGGTGGTGATTAACTCGGCCAGTGAGAATTCAAACAAATTAAACTAAAAAAGGTATTTCATCAAAGCAGTGTTTCTCATGTAAACTCGGAGTGTAAATAGCGTTTCCAGGCACTGACCCCCAATTTTAATCCTCATAAAAAGTATTAAAGAATATACAGTTGATTCGATTAGAGTCATACATTTAAAATCAGATGACTGATTAATCAATATTTGAGCAATTTTTCATGGATGTTTCCTTTTTGTATATTCCCTGTGGAGGGGGATTGGTTTTGTTTTGTTTTTTTTCTCAATAAGGCACTCTGTTAAAACTGGTTTAGAGATATTTGCACCATTAGAACCTCTAAAGGATAAAAACTCTTCTATGTTTGTATTTCTTTATTCAGATACAAAAATAATTGAAACATTTTCTATAATTTAGATATCTTAATCCAAATTTGGAATTAAGATTTTTAAATCCCTGCTAATATTTTAGGTAAACACCATGTCATTAAAGGAAATGTAAAATTTGCAACAATGCAGTAAACTGTGTTCCCTATCAAATTTAAGTGTACTGAAGAATTACTGTGTGACTAGCATTTAAAAATATTAGTTGAATTTAACAGATTGCTCAGAATTTTTATTTTCTTCTCTCAAAAAACAGAAATTGTTCCACTTGTCTCACCAAACATATGAGATGAATAACTTCTCTGCAATAAAGACAAATGCTACCATTAAACCAATAAGAAATACAAGCATCAAAATACCTGATGAGTTGGTGAGATAAGTGCTTTTGTAAAAATGATTTTTCAAAATGGGCCTTGGGCAATATGTTTCATAAAAAACATTTGGTTATCTTTTTACACCTTCTTCTAGAGCCAGCCATTTGGGTTTGACATGAATTAATCCATTTTAATGCAAAAGACTGCATTAAACAGAAAAAAAAAAAAAAAAGCTGCAAAAGACAAATGGTTCCAAATTTCAGGCTCTGTGCCTAGAAACCAAGTGTCTCCAGCTGGTTTAACAGAGGAAGTATTACTTGTCATGATATTAGACCATTGGCACATCAAGCAGTGATTACATGGATTCTGAATGGAAAGCATCCCTTCACTAAAACACATGATTCTGAATCACCTTAGGCAAAGAAAGAAATGCCCAGCGTGTTTGTGCACTTCCAACAGAAACATTAATCAAGGCAGCACTGTAAAGAAGGCCCATTCACTTTTTGGATAGTTAACTATCAAATCCATTAATTAAACATTTATTGAGCACTATGACAATGAGTTTCCTTTAGAGAGAGGGAAATGAGTGGTCGGCTTCTTTTGATTAGGTCCCTTAAATTAATGTATAATTATAGCTGTTAATCAGTCCTACTTACAAGTAAGCAGAAACAGTAGAAAATAAGAACTGTGTAACGAGGGTGTGGTCTCCTCTGGACTCTATATCCGAACCTCCTTGAGAAGAAACCTCTCCCAGCAGAAAGGTAAGACTAAATAATATTCCCTGCATTTATAAACAGTCCCAATTCTCTAAGAAGGTGTGTTAAAAATATTTCTTTCTGAACAACGTGAAAACGTTGGGCAATAATCAGATCAGGTTTTCATTTAGCAGCTCATCAAGTGCGCTATTTATGGATTGGGACTTTTGATTCGCAATACATCATCTCAGGGTTCAGTGTTATCTTTTGATTTCTTTCCAGCTGAACAGGCTAAGCAGTTGTAAATACCTCTTGTCAGGCTACATGGTTGGCTATTCTCGCACACAGAAGTAATCTAGGAACCCACTGGGCAAATTCGGCGGAGAGCCACCGTGGAAAGCTTGCATCTGGTGCGCTGCGGGATGAGGGAGGGGGCTGTGAAGGTGGTGGGAGGCGGTGGCCATGGTGGTGGCCGTGGCAGCAGCAGTGGTAGCTACGATCATGGCGGCTTCAGTGATGCCAGGAACACGGTTCCTGCTTGGAGTTAGCGTTCTCGAGGCCTTCCTTGGTTTGACACAACAGTCCTTGCCATACTAAGGAAGTACATACATTTAATGGCTACCATAGAAAGTGTGAAGGAAAAGCAATGGAGATATCATCCATGATATTCAAAGAACACAAAGGTGTCTGTTTCTAAGAATTAAGACAAATACCTACCGCTGCGCTGCAAAGAAATCACGCTTTGGAGACATAACCCCCCCCCCCCAACATAGACACACACACACACACACACACACACACACACACACACACACTTCTGTATTAAAAATTTCAAAATGGTTGCAGATATTTCATTCACAAGAAGGTTAAAGGCGTTTCCCATCGCAAGAAGGATTAACTTACCAGAGGATTCTGGGACTGCAGATGTATACTGCGGCAAAATCCTAAATTCATCGAAAAAAATCATTTCTGGACTCCAGCTGCTAAAAATAATAGAATTATAGTAAATCATGGATAAGATTAAAATAAGCCATTTTCACATTCCAAAGTGTTCAGGAAAAAATGATTCTTTTCTTTTAACTCATTTCTTAAACAATGCAAATTTTAAAGTAGCTTTTCTTTCCAGAGCACGCAGCGCCATGAAATCGATAATTTTTGATCTTTCGGTTAGTAGGCAACATGGTGAGCTATTGCAGGGACTGCAGGCAGCAGACATGTTCTTGTCAGCTAAAAATTTTCATATTGTTTTTGAATCCATTGAGATTTGTAGATGTGATATCACCGTTTTTTTTTTTTGTTTTAGCCTGCACTGGGCTATTGGGGACGCAAACTCTCAGTTTATCGACACATACGTGTCTATTGCTTTATATATATTAAAAACAGGGAGTCTTACTGGATCTTAAACAAAAAATTATGTAAAAGGAGTGGCTGGTGTGATTATAATCCCATCATGCAGGGTCCACGGTTCCCATTTAGTGAAATTTCGCAGAGGGCAACTTCTTAAGAACATCCCTGCTGTGCAGAGTGAAAAGCATGAACAAACCAAAGACAGAATTCATCTGTGTTTATATTTTACAAACAATGAAAAACCTACTCTTTGTATGCCTCTTTTCCCCCACCTTATTATTTCATGAAAACTGCAGCATTTTCCCCGCCCCCATCCAAACACTCACCACCCCAGCACTGCAGTGTTCCGTCCCTCTTTTGCTTCTCCTTCGTCTTCTTTTTCGCTTTCACAAATTCTGCACGCGCCATCTTTGTGTGGGGTGATTCTTTGCTAATTTCAGTTACCCATTCTCTTACAAATCGGTTCAGAAATAGAAAATTATAGTGCGCTTTGGGGCTTAATTTGCCTAAATTTCTTTCAGTCTTTCCTTCTGACATAGAAAAATGGAAACGACAGGGGGGGAAGCCAAAAAGAGAGATATTTCTATTATTTCCATAACCTGTTGTATACAGTGGTGATAAAAAATATTATTAACATAATAGCAACAGCTGCAGCCTAAATAGAAGCTATGAGATAATTAATGTGCTACAACAAATTAATTTGCTGCAGGTGCCTCTGCTGTGAACTGAGTAACCCATGCCATATAAAGTCTAAATACAATTATGATTCCCCCCACACACTAAAGCAAAAGACAGAGCAAAATGTCTTGTTCAGTAAATATTTTGCATGCCTATTGTAAAAAATAAAATCCTCTCCAGCCTCTTCCCCCCCTGTCCCCCATCAAGCCATCTCAGATGGTTTAGTCATCAGTGGATAAGTGTGGAGTTGGATCGGGTGTGTACGTGTATTAGTGTCTATGTACAGAGATGGAGGTTTTATGCTGTGTCTTAGTTGGAAAACGTATGGACCGGCTATACATTTCTTTTTAAGAATTAGAGATCGTTTATAATATTTAAGAGCCCTATTGGTTTTAAAACAAAAATTAGATGGATTAATGTGTATAGCCAGAAGAAAAATAACTGTGTTGAGGAGTTGCCCATCCGAATTAATCTTTCTAAAAAATCATATATATCTTTTAAAAGAGAGAAATGTGTTTGTAGTAGTGTAACACTCTTCACTGATGCAAAAGAGACTTTTTTTTCCCTCTCACTTGCTGTCAAGTTGAACATTTATGGAGAATGGTGGCAGATTATATCACAAGTATATGCCAGAAATACACTGCATCGGGGCAGCTCGGACAGGGGCCTGGAGAAGGTCACAATGCCAGAAGCAAATGTCCATTTTCTGTTTTGCACCACTCAGCAAAAAGTAACTTTGGGCCTCGAAAAGTGGAGGAACAGAGAGATTGATTTTTTTTTTAACTACCTGACTAAAAAAATTCTCTTTGAGTAAGGCTATAGTCCTTTCTGACTTTTCTTCCAGTTATGCCACTGAATAAAATGACATTCTTGTTTGCACTGTAGCCTCGGTTCGTTGTTTGTTAAAAGTATACATTTTATCGTGGTCTAAATACCCAAGGTTATTGGTTATTAAAATGTATTGTGTTAAATTTCAATTCTAAATCCTATTACAAATTAGATTATTTCTTAAATATCGCATAGCATTCTACAGCATTTTGATTTAACCTTGCAGACATTTTAGTTCTAGGATAAGATACGAAATTATTCTAACAGAACACTGTTTCAGCTGTACCCAGAAGGGACAGTACACATGCACAAGTTTTCTTTAAAATGGATTTTATTTCCTATATTTCTTTCGGGTGGACAAGTGGTACTTCTCACTAACATCTGATGCAGAGGTACCGCACATTTGTCATACCATTTCTCATGCGGTGACGGACGTGCGTTTTACTCCATCTTTCTTTTGTTTATACCAAGGCTTCATTCTTCATAATCCATCTTCAAATCTGCTCGTATTTTGAATTTACAATTGGAGAATTTGAGTTGGGAGGGGGAAAGAAAAAGAAACAAAGACCATTGGTCCTCTTTAAAAATGAGGAGCAGGAAATGGCCAATTTCTTGGTAAAAATGAGAAAAGTCGACAAGTGTGTAATGTATACATCTCCTCCAGGATTTTCCAGTTATTTTGATGTCAGCTGACTGTGTCGTTCACACAAATGTAACTCTCTGAAATCATGTAGTTCTATAAAATCGTCATCTTGAAATCAATTAGGGAAAAGAAAAAAAAAATGCTTTAATTTCTGTTGCTTCAACCAGTTGTCCATTCAAAATATTTTTCTTTCCACTATAAATTGTATTCAAATCTAAGCCATAAGAAACCAAGATAGTAAATGTCTAACACACATATTTCTCTTTCCTATTCATGCTCTTTTTTCACAGCATAATAATCCCTGGTCTTCCAGCCCTTCCTCACAGGACTCTTAGTTTTTGGAACCCGTTTTCTTAGATTGCAGTGCAAGTGAGACTCTGCAGGTTCAGAACAATAAAAAAATGGTTGTTGCTGAAAGCCAACTCGTTTTGGGGTATTTTGTTACATAGGGAAAGCTAACTAATATAGCTAAGATTTGGTTTTTGACTTGTTTTTACCAATCAGTAATTGATCATCAGTATTGATTAACTAGCGTGATCCTGAGCTGATTGTCTTCTAAAACAAACATTTTGAAAGATTTTGCATTGTGTAGTCTTCTTAGTAAAATAATTTAGAGTATGCACCCTCTAGATGTGTATTTATTTAAATTATACATATGTACTGCTCTCAATGCTTGCATGAAATATCAGTGAAACTTGGCTTCTTTTTTTTTTTTTTAAGAAAGAAAGTAAATATAGAAGTTGAAGTATTTTATTTTTTCATCCCAATGGGTCCTCATGTGCACCTTCTGGGTTATATTCATCCACTCAGGACCAGTCATTAAAAGTCTGAAATCTTTCCCATAATCGGCTTTAAAGCATTATTTCACCCCACTTGAATGGGTGCAATTCATTTTTGAAAACTAAACTCAGAGCTTTATTTATTATAGTTGCTGATGATTGCAGAGTCCTTTAGGGAATTACTCATTGATCTTTTCTATTAACTGACTTTAAATAAACCCTCTTTGGTAAAAACTGCCATTCATGTTTCTAGCACAAGTACCGGGAATATATACTGGTTGACGGAATCTCTTGCATCACCCTTTTCTCTTGATACTTAACTCTTTTGTGTGCGCGTCTCCTGTATCTTTCCATTCTTTAACTCTTGTTTTAACAAGGTGTTAACCTTTGCAACAAAGAGGATGAGGATGCCTTTTCCATGTCCAAAGATCCTGATGTAGCTCACATGATAATAGCTGTACTTTTAGTATGTGTTGATTGAGACTCTGCACAATGACAAGACACTCCTATAAAGTCAGTAATGCTTTCAAACAAATTTCTGTTTTATTAATCCCGGCGGGATCGACGTGAATGTGAATACTAATCACAAACATATAGGGAAGACATTTTTGAACCCACAGACAATTCTTACTGCCCAAACGGGTTTTGGGGCTCTCGTTTAAGCTGGTAGTGAGGAAGCCACCGTGGTAGGGAAAACAGGAGACGCAAACCCTAGTCTGCGGCGAATTTGCCATGTAACCTGAACAAAGCTCCCTAATCCCCCTGAGTCTTGGCATCTCCTCTGCGGTGGCAGTCAGGAATCTAAATGGTGGCTTCCATTTGTTGAGTTGCTGCCGGCTATGAAGCTTTGCCTTTTGCAGCCTAGTGAACTTCACCTTTTCACATATAAGACTTCTTTTAACCATCACGAACGGTTAAGTAGGGGACCACTCTTTTCCCGGTTTCACATTTGGAGAAACTGTGATTTAGGGAAACTAAAGAGTTTGCTCAGATTACAAGCGAGATAAACAGAACTGGAATTAGAACTCTAGACCCGTGTTGTCTGGTACAGTAGCCATTAGATGCCTGTGGCCATTTTAATTGACGTTGAACTAAATTATAATTAAAGACAATTAACATTCAATTCCCCGGTCTCATTGGCACATTTCGAGCGCTCAGTAAGCGTATCTGGCTACCATATTGCACAGCAGAAAGAGCCACATCCATGGTAAGTTCCATTGGACGGGGCTGAACTAGACTGACCAACTGCAAAGCCTGTACTTTTACCACTGGATTTAACTCTTCCTTGCCCAACTCATTCCTTTGCTCATTCATTTAACAAACATTTACCGAATACTTACCACTTGCCAGGCACCACCACATTGGGCCTTAGAGAGTTTTCTCATTGTGTTGTCAAGAACAAATGCAACACACATTAAAGCGCTTCTTAAACCGTAAGGTTCTAGATGAAAGGGAGATACTTTTGTGTCGTAGTTGCTATAATGTAGTGGGACTCCACTGAGGGAAGGGTCTCTTTTACTCTTCTTGGAATCCCGTCCTCCCTCCTCCTCTGGCACTTAGCAGGGTGTAATACCCATCAAAAGTGAATGCAGAACCTCCCATTAGAGTGCACGTATATCAACCCCATCCACCTTTCCTAAATTTGTCCAATTCATTGGGTAGAGTATTCTGAGCAACATGGCAGCTGGAGCATGTGCACAAGGTCTCAGCCAATCAGATACTTCTGCTTGGGACTTTGAAATGGGAGCAGGTGAATGTAGCTACAGAAGATTTACTGTTTTCTACACTACTGTCACTGCAGGGGCAGGCACTCCTATAAGCAACTCTATTGCTGTCCACCCCACCCAACACCCCCTTAAGTCTCTTCCTTGGGAGTGGTTTTGCCATTATCACTCAACGGCACATGAAATGAATGCCCATGACCTTCTAGGACTTCTCCAGGCAGCAGAGTCCTACGGTCACTAACTTGCAAAACACAATCTCAGTTTGTCCATACTTCTACCTTCAGTGGAAGGTAAAAATTATCCTCCCTATCCCAGGTAGGACTATGAAGAGAATAGGTTGACTTGTTCCTCTCCCCATTACGTCCTCCCCACAGCCTAGCTGCTTATTTTGACCCTCTGGTGTTAGGGCTAAGAGGAATGTGGCATCTCCTCATAGACAGGTTACTGTCATGAACTGGCTTTTGTTGTCCGGGTCTGGCCAATGTTTCAAGGTGACACTGTTATGGGCGTTTTTGTGGGTTTGTTGACAGCTCTCCCACCAGAATGTTCTATCACTCTCTTGGGCATAGTGGGACTCCACAACCTTAGGGTCCTCTTCAAGAGTCTGCCTCTGATCTCGGTCTCTCCTCCCTTTGACGTCCTCACTGTGTCCAGTTCTGGGCCATCTGCTTTGGCATTTCTGCCTGGTGACCTGCCTCATGCCTTGCTCTGACATCTACAAGCTGTCATATCTTGGTGCCTCAGTTGAAACCTCTGGTCTGACTTCCTGTTCCCCTAAGGATGGCAGAGGGAACCCAGTCCAGTGGGGGCATGGCCACAGTCTGTTCCTCTGATGGTTCTGCTTTTATTTTGAATCTGTTGCTTCTACCTTCCTGGTGATTCTATGAAATATCCCACACCCTTCCAGTAAATTGTTTTCCTCCTTTAGCCACAGCCAGTCAACTTTTCTTTACCTAGTCCAATAAATTTTTCCATTGTATTTTTGACCTTTGTCCATCTCCCTAGTTTGTACATAGTCATTATATCTCTGCTATTTTTTCATATTGCCAAGTAATGCACACACCGTGTAGAACATGGAAAGAAATCAGAAATATAGGACATAGGATGAAAAAGTGCCACATAATTCCATATCCCCCAGATACCCACATCCAGAGGCACTTCTAATTTAATTTTCAAATGAAATAATGTATTCACAGTTTTATCTCTATTTCACCCTATTCACCAGTTACCACCACCACAACCCTCACCTTTGCATTGTTATTAATTTCTTCTGTATCCAGCCAGTTTCTCTGCGCATATATAAGTCAATATGAGTTTGGCTTACTTACCCTTCACCACCCTTCTTACAGAAAAGAGAGTATAATCTTCTTGCCCTTTACTTTTGTTACTTCCCAACCTATCTTGGAAATCTCACCACATCAGTACTCAGAGTACTGCCTCATTTTTTTTTTTTTTTTTTTTAAGTAGGCTTCATGCCCAGCGTGGAGCCCAACACGGGACTTGAACTCAACAACCCTGAGATCAAGACCTGGCTGAGATCAAGACTCAGATGCTTAACCAACAGAGCCACCTGCCTCATTTGTTTTTATAGCTGCGTGGCATTCCATGGCACCTTAATTTAGTTAACTAGCCCCTTCCTACTGATGGACATTAAGTGGTTTCCAAGAGTTTGTCATTGCAAATAGTGCCGCATGAATAATCTTCTATGTATGTTATTCGCTTCATGTGCAAGTCTTAGCTGTAGGATAAATTCCCGGAAGTGGGACTGCTGAGTCAAAGGGTACATGCACCAAGAGACAAGAATCAGTATTAGGTATTGCCAGGCGGCCAACAACTCACTGGCACTGTCAGTTACCATAGGTGTTGTAACAATTTCCATTCTCACCAGCAACGTACAAGAGTGCCTGTTCCTTAGCAGCAGCATCAAAGGAGGAGGATGCCACTGTGCCCCATCCGTGCCTTCTAGACCGTCACCTCTATTCTACAGCTGCAACTCTCTGCCCCAGGGCTTTTTTCTGGCTTCAGGAAGCCAGCTTGGCCCCCGTGTGAGTGTGGGAGACAAGGCAGAAATGCCTGAGAGTTCATTCCCCACAAGCCACCATCAAAAATGGTGGCCAGGCAGTTGGTGGAGAAACACCCCAGCTTTGTCACTTATTGAGCGGATAGCTCTGAAGTGCATTCTGCACTGTCTCCCACAGTTTCCCAGCTGAGGTCCAGATACCCATCCCGGTAATTGGCCTAATAACACACCCTATCCTATCTTCTTTCCCTTCTCCTCACTTCCCTGCTGACATTTCCTGCAATCACCTCCCAAGTAAACTACTTACATTAAACTATTTGTCTCAAAATCTCTCCCTGGGAAAACCCCATCTCACAACTGGTCATCAAACATTTGGAATTTTAGAAATGATATCTCAGTGTAATGTGAATTTGCATTTTTCTCTTGTACATGAAGTTGATCATATTTTCATACATCTGAGCTGTTTTTATTTCTACTTCTATGAACTGATGGTCATATCTTTTGCCTATTGGTCTCTTCAATTTCTATAAAATCGATAGGAAGGTTAGTTCTTTGTGGTGTGAATAGTTTTTGCAGTTTGTTGTTTGTCTTTATGGGGTTTGTAAAATGTTTGGTGTTTTTTTTTTTTCTTCTCTCTTCCTCTTCCTTCTCCTCTTCTTCTTCTTCTTCTTCTTCTTCTTCTTCTGCCATTCAGAAGTTTTTATTTTTATGTAGACAAATTAATCACTCTTTATTTTGTGTCTACTGAATCTTTGGTCATGGTAAAATGCTTTCCTCCATCTTAAATTATAGAGGAAGAATTCCATGTTTTCTAATAACACTTACACGTTGTTTTAGTTTTAATTATATCTTTAATCCATTTGGAATTTATCCTAGTGAACGTTCATCAACTTTTACCTTTGTTGTGCTTTTCTGCACTCTGATCTCTCCCGGGATCACCTACTGCTCTGAAACTGCCCTTGGGTTACTTTGAGCAAAGTGTCATATTTCACTGCCCCAACCTATTTCCTCTTGCAGATGATTATGGGTCTCTTGTCTTTCCTCTTCACTTGGCCTTTACTACCCTTATTAGCAGAAGAGTTTCCCGCTGCAGTATTTCTCTGTCTGGAATAGCCTTCCCGTATCTTTCATTTTCCCGAGCCCGTATTTTATGTCTGCAAAAAGCACATATTTTCTTCCTTTCCCACAACTCCGCAGTTTTTCTTTAGTTCTGTTCAAAATTGCAGAGCAACTCATGTGCCATTTTCATATGCCATTGGATCCCATCTCTCCTAAGATTGCAGCATGATTTTAATTGCAAGTTCAAAAAAATAATGAAAAAGATTGGGAGGGCCACTAACAGTTTTCTAAATCTGCAGGATCCTTCTGCAACTCAGCACATTGTGGTGTACATTTAAAATTAGTTTGTCTTGGCAGTTCACTCTTAGGGAGAAAAATACAAACAAAACAAAACAAACAAACAACAACAACAAAAACAACACAAAAAACAAACAAAAAAACCCCAGATGGACAGATAGGTAGATAGATGAATAGACCTGATCTGTATTCATCTGTAGAATGCTAAACAAGTCATGCAAATCATATCTGCACATGAACTTGATTGAATTCTGTTGTTTTGGCCAAAGCAGACAAACCGGAAGAATTAAACCTTTTCTGATTTATTGCTGCCCTACCTGTTTGGCCGTTTCTTAGGTGTATTTCTAAAAATATTGCTCTTGCACTTCTGATGCCTTTTTTGGTATTGCAGGCTAATTCTACCCTCCCGATGTGGGTGAATCATACACCCTGATCTCCCGGACCTTCTTTTGGTTGAGTAACACCCATGGAGGCACATTCTCTTCTTAGAATGAAAGAAACTCATCATGTCCTATTGGTCTGGTTAACTGTCCTACCATTGAGTCAGACACTGTCTGGAATGTGAGAAAAGGAAACCAGCTTTCATTCCTTCCTCCCATGGGTGTGTTAAGCTCCCTTTGCTCACGTATGATACAAAGAAAATACATCACCTCGACCTGTTGACTCAACTGTGTACGATTCTGCTTGTTTACCTGGGGAGAGAATAATGCAACTAGGATAACACAAGATCCCCTTTCGTGGATACTCTGGGGCCTTTTTGACTTTTCTTGTAGGAGACCAGGGGAGGGGAACTGGGTAGTGAAAGGCCCATCTCCCTACCAGTCCTCCATTCTCTCTGCGAGTTTTCAGTGTAGCCTCTGTGGAAACTTCCATCACAGACATCTTCCCCGGGCACCCCCACCCTCCTCATCAGAATACTCCTCCCCTGAGTGTCACTAGCTGTGGGATTGTAAGACTCCATTATAATAAAGGTGACAATGACAGATCTCAAGGAAGTAGAGCTCCAAAGGGAGGGAGGGAGGCACATCAGAGAGAACGGGCTCTGGGAGCCTGATAATGAGCATGGAAAGGACTTTTTCTGCTTATGGGTGAAAAAGACAGGGAAGTCTCTGTTTGAAGACAAAGCACATAATAACGTGATCACAGAGCTCTCCTAATGGGGCCGATGTGACGTTCAGAAAATGTATTCTTCTCACTGACTTATTCTCACGTTCCAGTGGAAAAGGTCTTCAAATGAGTGTTTACTTAATGTACCTAGCTCAATAACACCACACTGTAGCCAGGATTTTTATACGGCAAAGTTACGCAGGCATATATGTTTAATTGATTTAATGACCTCGGGTCTTGTAGATGATTTTTCCGAAACCTCGGGTGGAAGAATAAAAAAAAATGTTCGGTCAGACAGAAATCTCTTAGTAGTGTTGTCAATGTATTTCTAAAGGATTTTCTAACATGCTTAGCTGGGTGTTCCCTTGCCTTTCTCTTCTCCTGAAAGGTAAGGTGGCTTTTTTTTACAGAAAGTGTATAAATTGGTTCAACCAGCATCGCCAGCTTCCCATGTAGGGAATGCTCTGTTTTCCCCACTCTTGAATTTGGAGAAACAGGGCCCGTGTAAGGAGTGACCTGACGTCGCCTTGGTGTTCAGGAACGAAACAGGCCACACCTCCGCCTCGTGTGCCCGAGGCCACTGCTGCCCTCAGGATAGCTGCGTAGGCAAACGCTCACATTTCTCTTGGACTGTGACACCCGGCCACATTCATTAGCTTGGCTCGATTGAATTGGTATGGCCTCTCCTTTTCTTTCTTGACTTGCCAGTCGCTGAGCCTGGGGATCAGAAAGGCACTCTAAACTCTTGACCCCCAAGCATGTGTAGATACTGGGGGACTTTCCAGAGCTAATTCTTTCCCATAGGACTTTCTGGATGGTTCCTGAGATTAGGAACAAGAGGGATGGTCCACCCGTCTACTCTTTTGCTTAGCACTAGGGGCTTGAGGTGGGGATCAGGAATGATTGCTAATGGGTGCGGGGTGTCTTTTTGGAGTGATGAAAATCTCCTAAAATGGACCGTCGGGATGGGTGCACTGCTTTGTTGACTATCCCAAAAAACAATGAAATGTGCAGTCTCACTAGGGAAATTGTACGGTGCGTGAATTATACTTCAACAGAACTGTAATGAACATGTCTTCATATATCTTACTGTTAATGATTGACCTAGTCTTCTAGGATCCTATCCTTAATGAAGCTAATGATATGCATCTCTCAAGAGCAACATGTCGTCACCCATGACTAAGTGCAGGCGTCAAAAGATATGAGCAGACCTTGTACAAAGTTTGTTCCTGTGACAGACTCAGCAGCTCCTACAGCTCGTGCAAACATTGTCATGCAATTCACTCGGTTCCAAACAGGGAACGTGAGCTTTGTTTTATATGCTTAGATAGCCTGAGATTAATTTTTAAAATGTTAGGTAAATAAAAGCTCTGCCATAGATACAACCTTACCGTCGCCACGTGCCTGTCACCTCGTGCTTCCTGATTCATTGGCTGCACAAGAACATTCCCAGTGGAACTACAGGTTCTTGTTCTCCAGCATTTTATGAGAGCTGCTGCGGGGAGAGCCAGAATGCTAGGATGTCACAGAACCAGGGTCTATGCTCTGCCCACATCTCAGAAAGGCTGTACCGTTTGGGGACCCGTCCCTCCACACTCTGGTGTTCATCTCCAAGAGGTAACATCTGCATTTCTTTTTAAAGACTGTCCTCGGTCTACAGGGGCACAGATTGTCTACCTGCACAGAGAGCCAGGAGCACTTGGGAGTTTAGGTGCCTGTGTACATAGGGAGCAGCTTTCATCAATGGCTAAGGGATACAGATGGGGATTGTTGAAATGCCAGCTTCCTTGTCTCAGGCCAAGATAACTGTGAGATGCAGCTTATACTCCAGAGTTCCTCATGGGATCAGGTGAAATCCCCTGCCTGCGATCACGTGCTTGGCTTAGCTGTTCTACTTCCCTGTTTCTTTCCAGGTTTCCCCTGCATCACTTCCTTTACAAATCACCCGCACGGCAATTCTTTTCTCAGAAGCTGCTTCTGGGGGCCTGACCTAAGCCTGTCAACCTCCAGGCTAATCCGTGTACTTGCGGTAGGCACGCCCTGGCATGCTGTGGGTACAACTGGCCTCAGAGTCTCAATTGGCTGTTTGTGTGAATCCGGACAGGTCTTTCGCTCCAGAATGCTGGAGTGTGAGTGGAGGCATGGGATCAGGTGGGACTTGGAACCAAGAGCTAAAGGAGAAAGACACCAGGGGCCTGGTGACATTGTTTGAGCCCCTGGCAGGGCCAGCGCTATGGGCATGCAGTCTGTGCCGTCCCATAGGGCTCTGGGCTTAGAGGGACCCTGTATGTAGTTGAATGCTCTCACATTGTCATCATTGTTATCTTGAAATTCTCAATAAGCTTTGAAAAAGGTCCCTGTACTTTCGTTTTGTGCTGAGCCCTGCAAATTGTGTAGCTGACCATGGTCCCTGGATCCAACAATACCTGAAGCTACATTCTCCTGAATTATTTCGATTTGGCAACCCAGCAAATTTCCTGTGGGCTTCTGTCATTGGCAGCTTATAGAGCTATGGTCACAGTCTGGGCTCCCACTTGCAAATGTCAGAAAGTCATTCTAGCCAGTTTAAGCAGGAAAAGAATTTGTTCAAGAGCATCAGGTAACTCACAGAATCTCTGAGAGGTCTAGAGGAACAAACCTAAAGGCCCACGATAACCATGGCCAGATTCTATCACGAACAGAATATACCCCTCAGCACAGATAGCATGTCTGTGCCCCTGACCCTGGTGCTTGAGAGCAACTTGGGACCTCTGTCGCCGGAAGCTGCAGACTCTGCTGCTCTATTCAGCAGCATGGACTCTGTGTGCCCCCACATCCCTCAGGGCCCTAGCCTCCCAGTCAGAGTCTCATGGGGGTGTGTCAGATCGGTGAGGCCCAAATCTGCTGCCTGTACCTTAGGGGCAAGAGCAGTGGAGCCAGAGAAATCCCAGCTTCTATCTTGAGGAGGCATGGGGTCATAAACCAGGGAATTGCCCTCAAAATAAGAAAGGGATTTAAAGACGCCGGGATCATCCAATACCCTCTACTTACATACATCTGACTTTTGCTGAGGACTGCGCACATAGGAAGTACAGTAAAACCTTGTTTTGCGAGCGTGATTCGTTCCGGAAACATGCTTGTAAGCCAAAGCACTTGTATATCCAAGCAAATTTCAAGAACCATTGGCTCAGTCGTGATCACGTGACATTCGGCGTCACCTACTACTCGTATTGCAAGACATTGCTCGTTTCTCAAGTTAAAATTTATTAGAAATGTTTGCTCGTCTCGTGGAACACTCACAGAACAAGTTACTCTCAATCCAAGGCTTTACTCTCCATATATGATGGATGCACACATTTTCTGCTTCTCTCGGTGATTCTGGGGTCCCCCAGGGTGCAACCCCAACCGATTCTTAGGAGATCCTACCCCTCCCTTCTTGCCCTTTTAGGGGCTGCCCTGGGTCCAGTTTTTGACCCCACCTCCCTGGTGATCTGCTATTATCCGCCCACCTGGAATCACAACCAGGACAAGATGGGTACGTTTCTGCAAGGCAAAATATGACCCGAAACCAGCCCTTAGGTTAACAAGGTGTTCGCTTACCTGGAGGCAGACGGAAAGGTGCCTGCCAGATTTTGCTGGCTGCCACAAAGCAAGTCCCACACACTTACTGCAGCTGGCAGGTATTAAATCTATTTCTATGCAAAAAGATCTCTTCATTGCTAATAATTTTTATGCCAGCTTCCAGCCTGTTCAGAAGGAATATTTTTTTTTTTGGAATCAGGTGTTAACAAAATCATGAACAAAATAAAGTGTACAGTTAGTAATTATCAGCTTCCTTTGATGAATCAGCCCTAGCGTTTTTTCTCACCAATCTGATGTAAAAATTAAATAGAAGAACAAAAGAGCGCCTTCGGGAGGGGCATGAAATCAGCATTTGAAAACAACTTTCATCCGTTTTGTACCCTTGTACCGACTACATTTATTTCAAGTGTTTGGAGTACAGAAATGGGCAGAGGGGCTGCTGTGGACACCATGCTCCTCAAGGTTGGGCTTCCTGGCTGTTTTGCAAGAGGGTCTAGACGGTCTGGGGCGAGAATGCATTGGTGTCAGAGAGGTGAGGTTGGGCAGACATCAGCAGGGCCAGATTCACGTCTGATGGGAGTGTCACTGCGCCGGGGGCTTGAGGGCGTACAGGATTTAGCACTGAGAAAGTTTGTACCTCTGTACCTCTGCCCTGGGTCCATTCGTGGACTCTTTTTCAGAGCTTGTACAGCTGGTTGGGGAGGGTTGGCATGAACTGGGCCCCCTCTGAGGTGCCATTCTCTGTCCCATGGCTGGAAGAATTGACCACAGGCCTTCATTCTCCCAGAGAGTCTGGGCATTGGCATTGCAGGATCCTTCAGAGTGTCTTAAGGGGTGGCGTGGCCCTGAACTCTGTGTATCTGGAATCAGCCAGCGGTGTGTAATAGGTGCTCAGTAAACATTTGCTAACTTGTACACTTTCATCTCTGGGTGGCTCGGTTGGTTAAGCGTCCGACTTTGTCTCAGGTCGTGATCTCGCGGTTCGTGAGGTCAAGCCCCGTGCCGGGCTCTGTGCTGACAGCTCAGAGCCTGGAGCCTGCTTCGGGTTCTGTGTGTCCCTCTCTCTCTGTCCCTCCCCCGCTCACACTCTATCTATCTGTCTCTCTCTCTGAAAAATAAACATTAAAAAAAAACATGAAACCATCATCTCTGGTATTCCCACTACCTGAAGTATTCCTTCCCTTTCCTTGCTTCCCATTAGTCACTACAGCATCTTGGAATTTTGACGGAAAGCATAAAATAAAGCCATAAATCTTAAGGGAGCAGTGGTCTCCTGAATGGCAGGAGTACATAGGCACCCAGCGGACGTCCCTCCATGCAGTTACCTCCAGATCCCTCTCAAGCGTGGTTCCCGTGTACTGCGTGGGGAGCCTGGGTAACCCGCGTCGAATTCCGTGTTACCTCTTGGAAGGAAGCTGCCACATGAGCTAGTTCCTGAATAACCTGTGCTGTCTGTGTTCACGGACCTTGAAACCAAAACAGAACAGATGAAAAACAGCCACAAGGATGAGAAAGGCAGGTTGAGCCTTCACTTTTTAAGGAATCCATCACATCTGGGAAGTCTCATCCCTACTCCCAAGTACAGGTCTTCACGTCTGATACGACTCTTCTTATGCAATTCTGCCTGAGGCCCTCCCTGTCTGGCATCTTTGGGGCTGTGGTCTCACCTCCTGTGACCCGCGGGAGGTGGCAAGGCTTTCTCCACATTGGAGGGGAGACACAGAACCCACATGACTCAGCTATCATTTCTGAGATAACCTGAGCACCCTCTCTCCCATCCCTAGTGGGGCCCTTACTGTGAGTCTAAGTTCATCATCAAACTCATTCCTGGGCCTTTTGGGGTGGGAGGTCGCCTCCTGAACTGAGATTCCCTGCCTACAGCCCCTGGGATCAGAGTGGCCACGTAGAGCTGCCTGCTCTTTCCCCCCAAAGTTGGCCAAGAAAAGTTCTTCCAGGATTGGTTGGCCAAGCGGCAACTCACCACCAGGGTACTTCTGAATCCTTCCTATTAAGAAGGATGCAGAAATTCTCAAAGGTGGCAAAAACATACTTTCAGAAGAGATGCCAGCTCATGCTGGAGGAACCACACACAAAAATAAACAATGTGCTGTAGAGCGCTCTCCCCATTCTGGACTCTGAAGCCACCCCGGCTTCCTCAAAAACAGTACAGCCTAAGTGGTGTGGGGCGTGCCTACGGTCATGCACCCCGGCTCTGCCACTTTCCATCTGTGGGATCTTGGGCAAACGACTTGACCTCTGGGTCTCAAGTTGGTCATCCGCAAAATGGGGATAATAATTGTAGCGCCTCACAGGAATGCTGTGAAGATTAATGAGACGGGCAGGTGGCGGACTCAGCATGGTACCTGGAACACACAGTAGGAGCTCAGTGAACATCGATCATTACCTGGCCCTTGGCTGTGATTGGAGGCGCATGGCCTGACGGGAGTCCGGAATAGAGAAAGATGCTCTCTTGAGGGGCACAGGAGCAGGACCAGGGGCTTGGGGCCAGCAGTGGATGCTGTTGCTCTGTAGAGTCTGAATCAGAGCCTTCAACTCTGGCCTCCGTGGTCTGGATGGCTGCCTCTGCCTGGATGACCTTTAAAATGGGCAAGCCCTGAGGCCAGAAAATTGTACGCTTTCTGTGATTGACTTGTCTAATTATCACTCCCTGGGGTTCGACCGGCCAGAGATGAGCTCAAGAGAAGAAAAGGGGCCAGATTCCAATAGGACTTCTGTCCGACACAAAGGAATTTAGAGTCTTCTGGAAACTAGAGCAAGCCTTCCAAGTATTTTAAGCAAGGCGGTGGTAGGGTCAGAATTACGGTTCTGCAAAAAGCTACGAGGGAAGATGCTGCACCCCCACAAGTGTCCACAGAAGGCCATGCATGCAGGTAGGAGGTAGGACGTGAGGGACATCAGGTGGGGACTCCCCACGTCACTCAAGTGAGAGATGACCCATGTAGACAAAGACGGGGCAGTGGGAATAGAGAGAGGGGAGTGAGGAGAGAATGGACACGAGAGAGAGAGAGAGAGCAAGGGGTAGACTTAGCGGGGTGTGGCGAGTGGGTGGGTGGGTGCAGGGCCGGGGGAGGGTGGAACCCGGCTGTCAAGTTTCCAGCCTGGACGCATTGCCTGGGGCGGGATGCAGGGCAGCTTTGGGGAAAGATGAGCGTGCAGACTTGTTGCGTTCCGGGTCATTGGGGGAGGTCCAGGGGGCTCCCCGCAGATGCAGGCCCGGAGCTCGGTGGGTGAAACTGACCAGAAGCACAGCAACAGCTTTAGGGTCAGCCCCGCCCCCAGCCGAGTAGCCAATCAGCGCGACCTCCGCGCAGCCGCACGCCGCCGTCTACCCCAGGCGTGCAGGCTACACCTCCCGAGGCCGCCGCCTCTGGAGAACTTGGAGGGGAAGCAATAGGGAGACTCCCTGCAGGGCCAGAGGCTGGGGAGACACGCAGTCCCAGAGGAGGGTTAGCCCTCCCCTCTGGTCCCCCGGCCTTGCGTCAGGCTGCACGCGCCACCACCGAGTGGGAGGAAAAGCCTGCCCCTGGGAGAATTCTCCATCTACCCTGGATCCCTGGGGATGCCTGCCAGGGAGCACTGGGACTCTGGGGACCTTTGCTTTCTTGCCTCTGAGGCTCTGCAAAGGCCTAGCTGTCAGCAGGAAATAGGAGGGCCTAATCCCAGAGGTTTGAGGACGCGCGTTGGCTCCCGGAGCCTCCACTCCGGCAGAGGAGGACGCGAGAGTGGCACCGGTGCCCGGTGGCGCTTCACAGGTGAGTGATGAAAGGCGCAAGCCATAGCTGCCAAGGAAAGAAAGAAACACACCAGGCCGTGCCCCATAGAACCAAGTAAAGCAAAGACGGATAAAGCGACTCAGTCACCCTGAGAACCTGCCTGAAGCCCCAAATTGACCCCTGGGTCCCCTGTAGTTAGGGATGTTGTTTATTTACTTATTATAGATCTTGTGGATGCACCCTGTCAAAAGAGCATCTCTTGACCGCGTTTTCGAATTCCACAGTGCTGACCCTCGGCGGTTTGATGTCAGGAATAGGCTTCTCCTAATTCCCAGGACTTGGCCTATGTGATATCAGAGAGTTTTCTGTGTTCTAGAACCAGTGACCAAAGTCTCTTGAGAAGCCTCAGTGTTAAGGAGGCATCTGATTCTAGCCTGCGGAAGTGGGGCTGAAATGTTTTCTTCTGGTGTGGAACGGAGGACAGGGGCAATCCGTGTTGCTAACTCCTTTCCTCGTGGCTTCAACTCAAGCCTCCGGTTTGGTGTTGTGATTAATTTTGCCCTAAAGCAGAGTTTCTCAGCCTGGGTATTATGGACATCTTGGGGTCTGATAATCGTTTGTTGTTCGGGGATGTCCTGTGCGTTGTAGGATTTCGCAACATCCCTGGCCTCCAGAGGCCACAGTAGCGGTGCCTCGAGTTGTGACAACAAAAAAATGTCTCCAGACATCGCCAAATACATCTGGGTGGGCAAAATCACGCTTACTTGGAAATTACGGTTCAGAAGGAGGGTTTCTGGTTAGAAGTGGTCTCTGGCTGTTTAATATATTTGTGCCATGAGAGAGGCAAAGAGGATGTGACCACATGACTCTAAACATCATTCTTCATCATGGGATAGCCTCCTTATCACATGCATTGGGTGAGCCAGATTTTGAACCCTGGTATTCTGCTCACTGGGGACAAAGGATGGGATTTCGGGTGGATCACAGATGCAGTGTTAGAAAATATTGAACCAGGGGTGCCTGGGTGACTCAGTTAGGCATCTGACTCTTGATTTCTGCTCAGGTCATGATCTCACAGTTTACGAGATGGAGGGAGCCCTACGTCAAGCTCTGTGCTGACAGCACAGAGGCTGCTTGGGATTCTCTCTCTCACTCACTCACTCTCTCTCTCTCTCTACCGCTGCCTTGCTCAGGTGTGCTCTCTCTCAAAAGAAAATTGACTTAAAAAAAAGAAAGAAAGAAAATGTTGAATCAAGAGCACAAAACTTGTTTCTTTCAACCCTACCAAAATCTCAGGTTGGTGCTAGCCTCTTTCTTATCTCAATAATATGCCTTTGCTATTTTTCTTTTTTTCTCCCATTTTATCTCAAAGGACTAGCTTTTCTACTATGCTTCATAGTATCATTCTTTTGATTGTTACTCTAGACATTACAAAAGGCATCTTTAATTTATTGCAGTCTATCTTAAATCAGTACTTTTACCCCATCCTGAACAATGAAAGACCCTTACGACAGTTTTTTTTTTTTTTATTTTGAAAGGGGGAGGGAGAGAGAGAGAGAGAGAGAGAGAGAGAGAGAGAGAGAGAGAATGAATCCCAAGCAGGCTCCACACTGCCAGCACAGAGCCTGATATGGGGCTCGGACCCATGAACCGCGGGATCATGACCTGAGCCGAAGTCAAAAGTCAGATGCTTAGCCGAATGAGTCACCCGGGTGCCCCAACAACAGTTTGAACCATGTATCTCTCCCCTGCCTTTTTGCTCTCATTGTCATGTATTTTACTTCCACACATGTCATATGTTGCTATTACTCTTGGTCTAAACAGCCCGTAGTTTTTTATATTTTTTAGGTGCACTACCTTTCTTCCTGTACTTCCTTCCTTCTGTCTGGAATTAGTTTCCTTCCGCATGAAGAAGCCTCTTTAAGCATTTCTTCTCTTTTAAACACAGGGAGAGCAGACCTCAGGCAAAGAACATTACTCAGACATTAACATCTGAATTTAGTCAGACCAGTTTTTGTTTCCGCGTGTTTATTGGAGTTCTCTGATATTTTAAAAAAGTGATTGGGGCGCCTGGGTGGCTCAGTCGGTTAAGCGGCCGACTTCAGCCCAGGTCATGATCTCGCGGTCCGTGAGTTCGAGCCCCGCGTCGGGTTCTGTGCTGACAGCTCAGAGCCTGGAGCCTGTTTCAGATTCTGTGTCTCCCTCTCTCTGACCCTCCCCCGTTCATGCTTTGTCTCTCACTGTCTCAAAAATAAATAAACGTTAAAAAAAAAATTAAAAAAAATTAAAAAAGTGATCATTTTCCCCCATTTAATTTACCAAAGGAATCCACTGGGTTGATTTAAAGAAAAATATTAAGCGAATAATCATCCAGATGATACAGATCAAAACTGAGAAGGGGGGATGGAGATTTCCAAAGTTTGGTAGTGATAGTTCACAAGCTTCAAGTATTCATATAGCTCTAGGTTACTTACAATTATCTTACAGTTATTTTTTAATAGCTGCCATTTAAAGCATAAACTCTACGTGTCAGGCAATGCACTAAAGACCCTATACAAACCAAAGGTCAGGGTGTTATTATCAACCGGTACCCCATTTCTCTTGAATTAGCACATTTCCCATGTGTGCTAGCTTTCTTCATTTTCTCACTCAGTAAATGGTTATTGGGCATCTTCTCTGTCCTAGTCCTGGCTTTGGTGCTCAGCATACTGTAGTGACCAAAATCTGTGCTGTAGAGGTGCTTAACAGCAGACAGAAGACATTCATCTACAAATCCCCAAAGTAAGTATGTAACTGCCAACGTGCAGAGGGCTGGAAAGAGAACAATGCTGTAAGGTGCTACCAGGGCTCCCGGAACTGTCTGGGCGATTAGGGGGAGCTTTCTGAGACCACTCAGCTGGGAGTCTCTCCTCTCACCCCTCCTCTCCTCACCTGGCCCCTCTCCCATACCCTTCGGGTCCCCACTTATTTCCCAAGAGCCTTTCTCAGATGCCTGCGTCCAGTTAGATAGCATACCTGCTGTTAGCCTGTACCCTAGAGAACACCCTAGACTTTTCCTTTTCTACAGTGTCACCTCATTATAACTACAGCTGACCCTTGAATAACATGGGTTTGAACTGCATGGGTCCATTTGTATGTGGATTTTTTTTTTTTTTTTTTTTTTTTACAATATAGTCCTGTAAATGTACTTTCTCTGTCTTAGGATCTTCTTAATAACTTTTTCCTCTAGCTTACTTCCTGGTAGGCATACAGTATGTGATACATATAACACACAAAATCTGTGTTAATCAACTATTTACGTTATCAGTAAGGCTTCCTGTCAACAGGTTAGTTTTGGGGGGAGTAAAAAATTATACGCAGATTTTTGACCATGCAGAAGGTTGGTGCCCCTAACCCCTGTGTCGTTCAAGGGTCAACTGTACATAATTATTTGGGTAATCATTTTTTCAGTATCTGAGAGCGCACTGGACTAAGTTTCACGAAGGCTGAGAAAATGTGTGACATGTTCACTACCATGTAACCTGTGCCTGGCACACAGTAGGCTCTCAGCAATGTGGATGAATCAAAGCAGACCTCTCCTGACCTTAGGTTCCTCATCTGTAAAGCGAACCTGATGATCTTGAACTCACTAGCATATGTTTTTGTTATTGTCTTTTTTCAAAAACAAAATAAATGTGTCAAGTACAAGGCACATAAGTAGTTTTACATATTATTCCCTACCCCATTTTTTTGCTCACCTACCAGAGGTGGCTGTTTCCTTGGTTTTTCTTTTCTTTTTCTTTTTTTTTAAATGTCTTGCCTGTAATTCCATGACCTCCCGCATTAGCCCATTCTCAGAGTGCCACATTCTTCTCCCTTCTCCCTCCAGAAATACGTCACCCAGGCAGGCTTCCAGTTTTTCTTTGTGGTTAGGGAAGACTTCTCCCCACCCTGTGGTCTCTAACAAACATTTGCTTAATCATGAACAGATTTACAACTTAATTACAGGTCACTTAAGCTGGCCCTGGCTGGACTGGGGATGCTCCAAAACTCACCTTTGAGGAGGGAGAGGGATTCATTAAATCCTTTAATAAAAGCCCTTATCCCCACCAAAAGGAAAGCAGAAATATTTTTCATGCACTTTTAGGAAAAGCAAACACATGTGTTCTAGATCAAAGAAGCAATGGTCAGTTGTCACCAAGCTGGGCAGGCCATGAAGCACATCAGGACAAGTCCCTCCGTTTTACAGATAAGGGAACTGAGGCCCAAGGAGCATGGTTAGTTACTGGCAGAGCTCAAACCAATGTTGGGACCAAGACTTTTGTTGTTGTTCTGCAGTAGCCACTGGCTTAAATGATGTATCTTTTCCCTTTTTGCCCACATGTAACGGATGAACATTTTCCTGGGCAACTAGACTGTTTCCTTATATCACTGAAAGGGGACCAATTAATTAAGTAATTTAACAACATTTTCTGAATACCTGGGTCAGATATACTGTGCCAGGGTCTGGGTAAGCAAAGATAATAGGACAAACTCACTGTGCCTCATCCAGAATGGTTGAATTCTGGGACATGTATACACAGGAGTATTCTGGGTTGGAGGTTCAAGTTGAAATCCTTCGAGATCTTTATTCTGGGCTTCATCCTGATCAGAGGTTTCATAAAGGGAGAGAAAAAAAGATTAAGGGCTTGCCAGAAAGAATAGCTTAAGTGGCTTTGCTTTTCTTTATCTCTGCTTCTCCCTTGACAAATTTGGATCCAAAATTGTGAGGGTTCCCCTGGAAAAGGGAATGTGTAGGGTGAATCTGTGCTTGTTCTCAGCTGCTATACTCCTCACTTCAGCTAGCTATTCCTGTTTACCTCCTTCTACTGGCTGGACTTTGGTTCTTGCCTGGGGAAAGGCAGCCAGCCCTGCAGGAACTAAAGTGCGATCCCCAAAACTGTTACTTCATTTGTCCCCCAGAAGTTTCTGTAGGAATACTGATCTCTGCTGGCTGACCTTGCCCTCTGGTGTTTGGTCCTTTCTGCTTCTTATTTGCCTTACTTTGATTACTAACATCCTCTTGGTTCAGGAAGCTTGTGCTTTTGGCCTCTATTAAACTGCCCAATAGAATGTCTTACGGTGATGGAAATGCTCTATAATCTGTGCCATCCATACAGTAATCACTAGCCACGTGTGGCTGGCGAGCACTTGAAACATGGCTAATATGACTGAGGAAATGAATTTTCTATCTTTGTCTACCTTTAATCCATTTAAACTTAAAAAACCACAAAGAGTGGCTACCAAAACCAGACAGTACAGGTCTAGATAGAGACTTTCCCTGGCCTGGATCACTAGCAAATCTTTGGGCTTTCACACTCATGGAACACCTACACTCTTGACATTATCCATCCATCCATCCATCCATCCACTCATCCCAGAGATTGCCACTTGTCCCATACTCTCAGATGTGTGTTGAGAATACAAAGGTGAATCGGACATGAACGCTACCCTTAAGAAATCCACAGCCTGGAGGAGGGAGACAGATAAACAAACATGGCCACCATTACCTCCAACATTATATCCTTCTGGGTATGATTAATAGACTTCAGAACAGGGGTGCCTGGGTGGCTTAGTCAGTTAAGCATCAGACTTCAGCTCAGGGCATGATCTCACAGTTTGTGGGTTCGAGCCATGCTTTGGGCTCTGTGCTGACAACCCAGGCCCTGGAGCCTGCTTCTGATTCTGTGTCTCCCTCTCTCTCTGCCCCTTCCCCATTCACATTCTGTCTCTCTCTCTCTTTCTCTCTCTCTTTCTCTCTCAAATATAAATAAACATTACAAAAAAAATAGACTTCAGAATAATAGTAGGAACATAAAAGGGGGCATGGTCAGTTACACTTAGGTTTGGGTGGGTGGCTAGTCAGAGAGGACATAGTTTTTGTGATCAGTCTTGCAAAACAGCAAGAGAAATATTTAGCCATATGCTATTCTGTGCATCTTTAACACCTTCCTGAAGTTCTAGTAGTTAATCTTTGGTACCTTGAACTAAAGACCAAACTGGGGGTTTCTGGGGATGGGGGGTGGATTGAAGAGCAATTGATTCTTTTTAATGTCCTGCTTAGATATTTGGATATTGCTTCTGTTTTTTTCCAAATATTTCAAAATATGAATAAATAGACTATATCCCATTGAAAAGTTTTTTCTAAGCCCTGGTTGTTGTCCAAAGAAAAGGGATGGTCAAAGAGATTTTTCTTTCTTTCTTTTTTTTTTTTCCTTACAAATCGGCCTTTATAACTTTTAAGGAAGAGGAAACTGAAATATGGAAATTGTTATCATTCATTTTTATTCTCTTTCATAATTACTTGAGTCTGTTAAAAAGAGTTTTTAAAAAACCTTCATGAATTAAACTATCTTTCAGAAATGTCTAGAGAGACAAGAATTCCAAGATGTCAGAAGACTGAAAGAGCCCCTACTTCCTGAAGAGTCATGTTTGTGTTACATAGCCCATCAGTAGTATTTTGTCTGTTCCAACATGCTCCTTCCTTGCACTGGGGAGCTGTGCGTCCCCAATTTCAAGCATGATGGGTGGGGGTGGGCAGTCACAAGACTCTGATCCCTTCCCGGGAGTCATGTGACCCAAGTAAGGCCAATCAGGGTCCCTCTCAGATTTTTCAGTTGGTGTTGGAGAAGGGCCCTGTCCCTGGGATTATGGATCAGGAAGGAGCTTGAAGTTGGAGAATGGTGGCCTTGTTCCTAGTCGCCCAGAGAAAGCATGTCTGCTGTAGGAGAACATAAGCCAAGCAGATATAAGCAAAGAAAAGAGAAAGAGAGAGCTCTGGTCTTATTTCTCACCCCTAAGAGGGCACATAAAAATGAGCTCTGAATGGCTCAACAGGATTAGGGAAAATATGTCAGTTAAGAGAAGCTAAATGTAGGTGGTTCACTGAGAACTTTCAGTGTGGTACAGATATAAACACAAGATTTTTTTCCTACTCATTGCTGTTCTTTGCAATATATGCCTTTTTTTTTTTTATTTTTAATTGTGCTTGGCAGATTTCATAACTTTCTGGTCACCTCCAATGATTAAACATAGCCAGGTCCCATTAGAAGCACCAATCTTCTGTCCAATGCCATGATTTCTCCTCTGCCGCTGCTGTCTAGACTTGTGACTCAGAGGACTTGTATACGGGAAAAACACGGTCTTCCTTTCCCTTATTCCCCCTCCCTCTTGTTTCTAGCTTGTCTACACTGAGGCAGTGGGGGAGGGATGGGAAGAAGGGATCAACTTACATGACTCTTATGTGGTGAAGTGGTCTTGATTTCTCTCTGGTTCGATCTGGTTCTGTTTGAAACTTGAGGTCATTTTGGATGTGGCCATCACTGTGTATACAGTTTTCCTGGGGAAGTTTTGTTCCACGTCTTCCTATTGTTAAAGATTTGTTAGAGGTGGCCGTGTCTCCCCACAGGCAGTTCAGTTTCCAGCACCCTTTCTGAGGCGGTGTCTCCTCTCTTGGCTGGGGCACAGCTGGGCAGCCCCACACTTCCTGCCTCCCCCTCTACCTCTGCGTTCCTTCTGTCGAGGTGGAGGTGCCTCTCTCTATTTCTTCCTGGGCACCTTTATGAGTTTTTTCTCCAGGTAAGAAGAGGATGTCCACATATGTCCTTCACCTTCAGAAGACATTTACAAATTCCCCAGCCACTCTCCAAACATGTTCCTCCCTGACTGCTGCCAACACTAGAGAAAGCCGGAGGGACATGAAATCTTCTCTTCTTGTAGATGTCCCAAACATCCATGAGTGATTTTCCTGATCCTTTCTGCCCATGGTGTGAAGAGGAGAAATCCCTCTTATCTCCCTATCATTAATGGAGAGGTATGGAATTGACTCTTGCCAGGAACCCTGTGCTCGCCGAAAAGCCACACAGAACCCTCCACTCATCTCCACTTCCTTTCGTCTCCTCACTGCTGTCTTTATAAGTACCATCCAGGGACAGGGTTGGGGATTGATAGCAGAACGGACACTGCTGCTCCCCCTTAGTAAGTCCAGCAGGAGATGCCATCTTTTTCAAATGTGGAGGTTATTAACACCAAGGGTCCCAGTTGTCAATTCCACGTAGACAAGGAGGCCCGGTCAGAGTATGTTACAATCATTTGTAAAGGGTCTTTCCACCTCTAAACCAAAAGACACAAAGAAGAGTACATCACTCAATGGCTTGGGTCATTTTTCCTGCTGGGTTTGGATTTCAGACAGGCTATGGCTATGGATATAGACTGCATACAGTCTATGCAGATATCCCTAGGTGGGCTGGAGGAGAAGCCTGAAAAGTGCTGAATAGGATTTGTACCTTACCTTGAGGCCAGTGTACAAGTATTCTTGGAGAGAGATTCCATAGGTTGGAAGACATATCCTCACCTGTAAACTGCTACCAGTATGAAAAGATGCCTGCTATCTCCATTCACTACCTATGTGACCCAAGGCAATCACTTTTGCTTCTCCGAAACCTCATTTTCCTCATCTGCAAGGCGGGGCACTACTATTGACCCTGCTATGTGGATTAGAGATGTATCCTGAGTCCGGTAAGCAGGAAATATCAGTCTTGTTTCCGTTCCTATTCCCTGTAACGAAGATGACATCCCTGCTTTCCTTCTCAAAATGAGGAAGTTTAGTAGATTGTTCCTACCAAGAGGTATGGGAGTTGGACTGGTGATGGGGACGTATCTTGGAGCTGCTGTAGATACTTCTGGTGCAGCTGCCCAGGTTCCAGCAGTGACCGTAAGTTATGTCCTTGCTATATCCCCATTCTCCTCAGGGAGTGACGCCTAAAGCTGCGTGAGGTTTTGGCAAAGGCTGCCATTCCTAGGAAACCGCATTCTTAACTCGATGGGGCCAATCACAGTGGTCTTGGGATGGGGAAATATGTAGACGACACCTTGACCCCCTAGGTTAGATACTTTATGAGAAATTCTAATTCTTAAAAGTCCATCTGGGGTCCTTGAAGCTCCTTTAGCCGGCTCCACCCTATGGAAATGCTTGGTTCCTTTACCTCATCTCTTGGCTGAGCTCTGGGGCCTAAGCTTACGGGGACAATGTGGCCTCAATGGCAGCTTCCTGTCCCTGTCTGCAGCACCTCTACTCTACTGCTGTTCTGTTCCCTGTCATTTCCAGTGAAGAACAGGGATCTTAGAATCACAAAGAACTGGGTCTGAACCCTGGCCCTATTATTTTCCAGCTGGGTGAATCTGGGCACAAACTTCATCTTGCTGAACTTCAGGTTATTCGTTCATAGAATGGGAATATTAATAGTACCTCCCTCTTGGGGCCACTGAGCCTGTAACCAAGTCCCCCTCCCTCCAATTGTATGTTTGAGATAGGAAAGGTAAACTTCCCATAGGAAAGGTACAGAGTGCTGGACAGATGAGGCACTGATGTCCTTGTGACCCCAATGTCCTTACTAATGGGAAGGCTCATGACACATTTTTAATGGAACATGCTGTCATCTATTACTACTTTAACATGCAATCACTCAGACCCATATCTGAGTCAACACCTGAGCCTCTGCTGCCTTTTCCCTAGGAAGAGACATACATCATTGGTGGTTTCTAGAGGACTGAAGGCCGTGTTCATCCATGAAGGTTGTAATACATCATTGTTTTTTAAGCACCAAAAAATCACTCTGGTCAGTCTGTAAAATACCTTCAACCATTTGTGCCTTTGGGGGGGAAAGCTATACATCTTAGGGTTGTAACTCCCCCAAAGAGGGCCTAGTTTCACCCAAGAATGGCTTCTCCCATTAATAATTCTGAATATTCTATTTGAGATGACGGACATTAACTACACGTATTGCTGTAATCGTTTCATGACATATGTAAACCAAGCCATCAAGCTGTATACCTTAAATGTACACAGTGCTGTATGTAATTTTTTAAAAAAAGAAATCGTCAAGCTCAGGATGGGTAGAGGATATGTTGCTGGTGAACCTCAACAGAGTACATGTTGAAGAAATGAGAAATTAAAACGTAAAAAAAAAATCTGAAGCTATTCCCCAATATCCATATGCATTTTAATTTGCAAGCAAATGCGCCCTTTGAATGAAACCTTTCTGTGATTGGATCTGTGTTTTCCCAAGTTTGAGATGGAGAATAATGATGACTTTAGTTTAAGGAACGATACTGAGCACAGACAACAGATCAAGTACTGAGTGGCACCAGGGACACAAAAATGATCAACAGACACCGTCCTTACCCTTGACAACTTTGCAAATAATTGTAGTATCATATGGTAAACGCAGTGCTAGAGATGTGCACGGGGTGAGGGGTGGCTTGGCCAACTCAGAAGGGATTGTGGGTGAATCTCACTGTTAAATCAATCATGAGCTGGGTGTATACTACGCGCTTCCTGCTGTTTTCTGAACACACTCAGCATGCTTTGACCACAGAGCCTTTGAACATTTGATTTTTTTTTTTTCCGAGATTACTTTTCTCCAAACATCCTTATGGATCACTCCCTCACTATCCGACATCCACGTTCAAATGCTATTTAATAGAGTAGACCTTTACATCCCATGTAGAAGACTACTCTCAACACATTTAGTTTCTATTCCATACCTGGCTCTATTTTTCTTCATTACATCTATCACCACTGACATATTATATGTTTGTTTGTTTTTATTTGTCATCTTTTGACACACACACACACACACACACACACACAACTGTTAAAATTAGGAAAACAGGGGCCTAGTATTTTTTTTTTTTTTTTTTACTTCTGTGTCCCCAGTACATGGAACAGTGTTTGCCACAGAGTAGGTGCTTACTAAATACAAAATATAAACGAGTGAATGTACTATAGGATACCGGGATGGTTCAAACTTGATCTCTTCATTGATATTGCACCGTTTGGGAAGAAGAATAGTCCAACAAAACAGAAGAAAACGTGGTCGCTGGCTTAATTGAAGGGTATGTAAAGTGCTAATGGGACTTGGGAGAGAAAGCTATTCATTTCTACTCTGTGGAGAGACAGTGAGGAAGGAGGTGATATCTCAGAAGAGGTCACATTTCTCCTGGATCTTGAAAGATAACTGAGTCCGCCAGGCCAAATGGGGATGAAGAGGAGTAGCAGTGTCTGCAGGGGCGCGGCCCATGTCCCTCAGTCCACTGTCCGGGATCTGGTACCAGCTGCTTCCTGCACATACAGCCCTTGGCCTGAGGCTTTCTCCCGGAAGTGTGCTAGGCAGGCCGGAAGTGCGCTAGGCAGGCCGGAAGTGCCGGTGAGCAGGTGCCTAAAGGAGCAGCCCTCAGCCAGTGGTGGGTGGGCGTTGGAGGAGAGAGGCCCCAACTTCTTTGCCCCTCAGGTGGGACGACTTGGAGGTGTGCTTCATGCTGTTTGCTTCAAGTCTCCAAGGCGTCCGGGTCTCTCTCATCCACAGCGGTCTGCTTGATAACACATTCTTTATGAACTTTCTTTCCTTCCCTGCCTCACTTCCTCACTTCGCTTCAGTTGTTTCCTGAGGTCACTTCCCAAACAATTCCCAAAGGCCAGCGTTGGGAGAACCGTCTAAGGGCAGTCACGGTCCCCGAAGCAGCAGGAACGTGGACAAAGGGGGCTGGACTGCACCCTGCAAGCGGCGGAGATGGAGGCATCAGGGCAAGAGCTACAACTGTGGCTGGGCTGCAGCTCGACTGCGAGATGTGTCTACACATCAGATTTAATAGCGGCGAGATTATGCTGACAAGCGCATAGAGCATCCGTTTGGAGCCAGCATTTCCTCCGTCCTCAGCCGCAGCTTTTAGATGCTGACTTAGACTTCTGGTTTTTCAGCATTCTGTTTGCTGCCCTTTCATTCCAGATTTTTCCTCCTCTGTCAGTCATTGGAAGAGAAATGCTACCCCTGCTGTGAGAGCCAATCTCTCTTGTGTGGAGTGGGCCTTGGGAAGTATCACTGGGGCTGCTCTCTGAGCAGAGAGTGTCTAACATAGAAATGCCAGCTGGTAGCACAGAGCAGGTACTAGCTAGTTGGCGGGTACCACTAGTGGGTGGTCTAGGCAAAGGGAAGAAAGATCGGCACAGGAAATGGGGGAAATAGGTGTGGGACTATTTGTTCCTTTGGAGTCGCACATTCACATCAGACATCATTGTCATTTCAGTGAAGTCTCCTTGTCTGAGCGGCCAATTGTCTGAGAGGTCATTAAACAGTACCCAAAGCAGGGACGATCAATAGAAAGTTTGCTTCTGAATAGGCAGGACAAGAGTAGCCAGCGTTTTGAGGTATAAATCCATTCCCAGGACGGCTGTAAATCTTGCAAAGAGGGGGATACTGAGATCTGGTGCTGGAGGTTCTCGGGGCCCCCAGTGTGCTTTCCCTAGATAAGTGACCGCTGGACCTTTGTCTCATCCAGTGGGCCGAGAGGAAATTGAGCTGCCAAGCCATATGAAGTTCCCGCTAGAGATTTGGAGGAAGATGAATGGTACTTAAGTAACAAGAAGACCGTGAAATCAAACCATTAAAAAACAATTTCAAGTCCGGTCAACTTCCCTCACATTTTCACTGTGATAAAGCCCCCCAAAGTCCCTGGATGGTTCCTTTGATCTTGCTTAAGTTGGTGTGTTGGCTTTCTCATCACTTTCCACTGGGACATACGGGTGTTCCTTGCTTTGGGGAAATGCTGCCTCTGGGAGAGGATGGGGAGATGAGAAGCTCCACTCCCTTCCCCCATTTCTCTTGTTTTCCAGCCTGGAGACAGAGCTGGGGTTCTTGGGGTTGAAGTCACCAAGGTTATCTGCAGGCATACCCGGGGTGGGGGGGTCTCACTAGGCTTACTGTTCTCTGATTTTAAAAAGGTCTTTCATCGCATCTGAGATCTCTTGTCACTTTCTACCCCAGAAAATGAGATCAAAACAGAGGTCTGGAATGGACTTGTGTGGGTTTTTGGTCCACACGGTACAGGGTGCCTTTAAATCTGGTGTTGGCGGTAGTGGTGGTGGGTGTAACCTAGGATGACACAAATCCCTCCTTCTGCCCCAAAGGCCCAGCTTCCTGATTCTCAGCTTTTAATTTTAAAAATAATTCTACAGATGATAGAGAAATGAGTCCTCCTTGTGAAAAATTAAATCAAAACCCTTTGGATAAGATTAAAGGCCACTTTGACCCACAGTGCCCCCCTCCCCAGAGAGGTAACAGCCATTGCAGGAAGATGTATACCCCTCTTGTCTTTTTTCTGTTTGTTAACATGCACATTATATATTTATATCTCTACAGAACATATAAAGAATGCGAGTTTAAATATATTAAAGACATAATATTTTATAGACTATACTGCGACTTATTTTTCCATTTGACATGGTCCTTCAGTTTGGTAGGACTGAACTCAGAAGCCGCCTCTCCGGTCACAGAACCGGGGGGGCATGAGGGAGGCTGAGACTCAGCCCATCTGTGCTAACTTAGCCCAAAGGGAGGGTTGCTTTTTTCTAACTGGTTTACCCAGAGGGGGCTATCTTTCTCTAATTCATACAAAGATACGGTGTGTGATGTGGTGGCCCTGGGTGGGTCTTCTAGGCTCTATTTAATTTCTTAGTGGTATTCCATAGAGTGGATAGATGGCGTTTCACGTACCCCTCCCCATGGTTAGACATTTAGTTTGTTTCTAATTTCTCCTGATTGTGGGCGACGCTGCCACTAACAATCTTGTGTATGTCCCTGTGTGCACACGTGTGACTGTTTCTCTAGAGAAGTGTTGGGATTTCTGAGTCATAGGGATGCACATTTTAAATTCTATGAGACAACGCTAACTTGTCCTCTGAAGGGCCCCACCGATATGCAGTCCCACGGACGGTGCACAAGACTGCCCGCTTCCTTCATCCTCCGCAACATTCGGTGCTGCCAGACTTGGATATTTCCTAATTTTTTTCTCCTTCTTAATGTGCATCTACTCAACCCTACTGCTCGGGGGTTGTTCTGAATCTGTTGTTTTATTTTGCCCCGAGCTTCTTCATCAGCTTGATTTCAATCTTCGTTCTCTGGCCACCTGAGCTTCCTGCTCCTTGGTCCATCTACTCTGACAAGGAGCATGTGTCTCATTCTGGCCTGAATTCCAGGTGGCAAATGGGCACAACAGGTCTGCCTCAACCTAGCTGTGTGATCATGGGCCAGTTGCTTACCTGGGCCTCAGTTTCCCCATCTGCACCACAAAGGAACTGGGTTACAGGAACTCCAGTGTCCTAGCTCTCAAATTCTGGCCTGAATGGGGCTAAAAAATTTCACTTTGAAAAGGCACTCTTTGCCCCCATCGGAGTTAACCACTGTTTGGTCCAGCTGAAATGCTTTACTGTGAGTGCACACAGTCGGACATGAATCATTTGAGAAGATAACAGGTAGATATGTATTTTATTGCTCTAATAATTTGTATTGCCATTCATTTCTGTGTTTTCATGGATGGGGATGGGTGATGGAGAAAGAACCTTTCGTTCTGTACACGCCCTCAACCAGGTAGTGAACATTTCTTTTTTTTTTTTAATTTTGTATAGAAACATTTATTTATTTATTTATTATTTATTTGGTTTTTTTGTTTTTTTAACGTAAGAGAGTGCATTTATTTTTTTACTTTGTTTTGTTTTATTTTATTTTATTTATTTTTTAAAATGAAATTTATTGTCAAATTGGTTTCCATACAACACCCAGTGCTCATCCCAACAGGTGCCCTCCTCAATACCCATCACCCACCCTCTCCTCCCTCCCACCCCCCCCATCAACCCTCAGTTTATTCTCAGTTTTTAAGAGTCTCTTATGGTTTGGCTCTATCCCTCTCTTTTTTTTCCCCCTTCCCCTCCCCCATGGTCTTCTGTTAAGTTTCTCAGATAAATCAGTTCTATTTTCAGCTCTATAGCCACCTCCTTCTTGTTCTTCCGGCCACACCTCTCTCATTCATTCAACAAATATTTATTGAGTACCTACAATGTCCCCTGCTCCTTGGTCACTTTTGGAAGGAGTGAGAGTGGAAGATGTAAGGTAGTGGAAAGTGCTTTTATGAGCTCTCATGGTTTCGTCCAGCATTATTTAGTAGAATTGTTGGCGATGATAGAAAAGTTCTGCAAGATCTGTGCTGTCCAATATAATATTGGACCCCAAGTGCCTTGGAGGAAGGAATACAGTGCTGGGGACTTTGTAGCAAATACTCCAGAACTCAGTCTTCTTGATCTTTTCTTTGATGCTTCAGTCTCTTAGTTTGTAAAGGATCGTTTTGAGGATCAAAAGTCGTAGAGTGTAAATGCCTTGCATAGGGCCTGGCCCACTGTAGATTCCAATTCCCTTCCCTGCATCATCTTGGTTCTCAGAATTCCTGCATGCTTCAGACAAGTAAAAGTTTCCACCTTGAGGAGGCAGGACTCAGGGAGCAGAGTCTATGCTCCTGGGAGGGGCAGACTGAAGAGGCCACCTCCCCCTCCAAAGGTTTCCCGAGCCACAACCTCTGATTCACCCAGGTGAGTTGCACAACTTTATGGGTACCACAGATCACATCACTCTCATTGTGGGGATTTTCAAGGGTGGGAACTTACCACCCCCACTACTGCCTACCTAGACAGGTGCTAGAACATAATAGATGCTCAGTAAACAACTGTGGGCAGGTTAATTACCCAAAGTCCTCATAGCTGAGTGGAAGCCAGGAGCTAGGACTTTTAGATGGCCCCTCCCCCCAGCCCACCACTGCCTCTCCAGGAAAATGCAAGGACTCCGGGGTAGCAAGCCACAGTCTGACTCTCAGCTTTGCTGCTGCCTGGCTCTGTGATCTTGGCAAGTGCTGCATCTGCTTGGTGGCTTGGTTTCCCTATTTGTCCCTGGGTGCCCTCGAGTTCTGTGACCCGAATACATATGGGCTGCTTTTGCTGGTCAGATCCTGAGGCTGGCATAGGGGTTCAATACACATTTCTCCTCGGGTCGGGGTTTGTCCAGGCTGGTCACTATCCTGCTACCCCTTCCATCCCCCCTGCCCCTCACCATACAGTGGGAGCTTGCAGCTGGCTTCCTGCCACTCCAACAACAGGCGGGCGGTGTTCTCCTTCCCTTCCCTTCCCTGACCTCATCCAGCAAGCACTCCAGAGGCGGTCAAAGCAAACAGGACTTGCTCAACTTGGCCAGGAAATCCAGAACAAAAGAGGGCTTCTTTAATCAGCTGTTTCCTTTTGTCATAAGATAGATTGTGAGTAATAACCTTTGAAAAACTGGAACAGGAGAGAAAGTAAGTCACAGATACTTGGATGAAATTGGAGCATTCGCTTATTTTTCATTCTGACGAGCATGTGAATCTCATGACCAGTACGTGGAGCTGTGGCCGTGTAATGGGGCACTAGACAAAGAGTGTGACCTAGAAGGGGGGCACGGTTCAGTGGAGATTAGAAGTAAGAACCAGAGCAGACTATCATATAGTATGACTAGGGGTCACTGACTTTCCCTTTTTCATTACTGTACCCCCACTGTTTAGATTTTGGCTAGATTGCGATATGTATTCTTTATATATTGTGTTCACAAACATGTATATGTATATAGTGATAAATCATATTGGGTTAATGGTCAGCAAATATTCACTCTTGGGTATTTATGTGTGTGTATACATATATAAGCATATATATATTCAGTCGGTGCTTAATAATGATTTGTTGAATGAGTGGATACAGATGGGATGTCTGGGAATCCCCTAGGAGGGGGCCGTAATCCCATATCCAAGGCTGCTTGAAAGAAGTGACAAGAGGCTGAAAGGCTTGAAAGGGTAGAGGTGAGCAAGGAGAGACAGTGGGGGTAGGGGTAGGGAGGGGAAGGACAGGGATTGAGAAGGGGTTGGGGCTTGCAGGCCAGTGGAGCAGCACACAGTTGTGGAAGAGGGCCTTGGGTAGGTTCAACCATATAAAGTTGCCAGTACTTGACCATTCTTGACTGAGAAAAGCAATAACTTCATATAGTTCAACCAAATGCTTCAAATGTCACTAAATAGTTAGGGACAAGATCATGTGGGGCCTTATGAGTTATGTCAAGAGACTTAATTTTCTCCTGAGGGCATGGAGAGGCAAAGAGATTTTACCTTTTCTTCTTCAAACCATTTATTTGAGGGGTATGGCAATGTAACTTTCATATCTTATTATTTTCAAAAATTCAGAGGCACCTGGCTGGCTCAGTTGGTTGAGCGTCCGACTTCAGCTCAGGTCATGATCTCACAGCTCGTGAGTTCGAGCCCCACATCAGGCTCTGTGCTGAGGGCTCGGAGCCTGGAGCCTGCTTCGGATTCTGCGTCTCATTCTCTCTCTGCCCTTCCTCTGCTTGTACTCTCTCTCTCAAAAATAAATAGAAGTGTAAAAAAAATTTTTTTTAATTCACATTATAGCAGTAGTATAAAGAAATAGAATAATAATCCTATTTGCTCTCACCACCCAGATAACCATAGTCAGTTTGAACTGACATGTCAGTCATAACAATTTAGAATGTCTTTTCTGTACTGTTCTTTTTTTTTTTTTCTCAAGTTGTAAATATGAAGAGGAACGAGGCATGACGCTGCTATTTAAAAGCTGACAGTGGCCTCTGTGTCTAAGGGAGGAGGTTGTAGGTTGCCGTGGAAAAATTCGTTTTTGTTTTGTGCGCAGAGTGGGAAAAAGATATAGCTGGACTTTTTGGGGCTTAGCTACTGTACCCTTCCATATATGCCTCTTGTGAAGCTGCTGGGGACAAACTGGCCACATTTGTACGAGGCTCAACGAGTTCCCTGGGACACAGGGCATGGCGGTCTAACACCTTCTCTAAGAAACCACACCAAACCCCAAAACATTGGAAATTTGAAAAACAGAGAAAAACCCAAAATTGAAAATGATGGGCTGTAATCCTCCCACGCAGAATCTCATCATTGACATTTTGGGTATATTTGCGCCCTCTCTTTCGTTTACATATTTTGTTCACATATATAGTGATAAATTGCATTAATGGTCAGTAAATACTCCCTTTTTGGTATTTGCGTATGTGTGTACATATATAAATATATACATATGAAACATGCATGATAAATATATGTATATGTATATATATATATATATAGGAATTTTTGTTATATATATACATGTATAAATACACACACAAAATAAATGGTCATGTTTTGTATTTCTTTCCCTCTTGCCACCTTATTTTAGAATTCCAGTTTAGAAATGCCCGAAAGGATCTTATTATCCCGAAATAATCCTTCCCAACTCTTTGATGATATGCCCTTAACTCCAAGAAGGTCTTTCTTTCCCCAAAAGTGCTAGGCTGAAGCTAGTTTTGGTATCTGTTCAGAATCGGAGTCTCCTCCCTTTTGTGGTGTTCTGTTTCTTACCTAATTCACCAAGGGTAGACGTAACTGACGTCTGTCAAGTAACAAGTCAAGTCCCTCAGCTTTCAGAAATGGCAAGGGGGCCGCAGACAGCTTCTCTCTGCCTCTGTGGCTTTCATGCAACATGGATGCAGGGCCAGGATGTCCACACAGAGCCCGGCCCTGCTGCCTAGAGTGGAGCGTGAACACCTGCAAATGACCACGTGGGTGTTTGTTCATTTGACACCCCTGCACTCCTCCCACCACCACCTCCCTCTTCCCTGAGCCCCCTCTACTATGTTCCAGCCTCACTGCCTCTCTATCCTGGGGGGAAGCTTCTCCCACAGAATCCACCTTCCCAACCCAGCCCAATCCTGGGTGGGGCTCTGGGTTGGCCATGAGAGCCAAAGCTCATGGAGACTTGTGACATTCCACTGATGTACCGAATCCATTTTATCTCGGCTTCCATGTTTCTCTTGGGGACAGGCTTCAGCCACTGGAGATTATTTCAGTGCACGGGGGCAAAACCCTTCTTTTAATCTCCTGCAGTTTTCTGACTTTCTCTAAGTGTCCTTAACTTTTGCAGCCGTGGAGAGGAAATTCTCTTTCTGAACCCACTCATTTTGCATATGCTCATCCCCCTCTTGGTGGCTTGCCCCTTTCCCTGCATGTCCCCAGGACTGTACAGGGGCTCTATCTGCAGTTTGAGGGCTCACCGCCCGGCCACCAGGGTTCGAGCAGGTTTCCTTGAAGTCCTCTCAGTTGCCGTCCTCTCAGTCCTTTTGCATTGTCTTGGGATTCGACCATTTCCACTGTGTCTTCTCACATACGTTTTATTAACCGGATGAAATTAAGGATTCCCTGCGGTTCAGGACTCAGAACTCGACCCTTGATAATGGCGCCTTCTTTGTTTATTGTTCTCTTATCTCCTGCTTTCCACAACACGCTGTCCAGGCTCATGACAAAGACCTTTGGCTCTTCTTGTATAATACTAATAATACTCAGAATCAAAATAAAAGAACAATAATACTAGTCCATGTTTATGTACCAGGTACGATTCCATGTGCTTTACAGATATGACCTCTTTTGACCCTGATGACAATCCCGACTGTACAGATGAGAAAAAATTAAGCACAGAAAATTTGAGTAACTTACTAAAATGCTAGAACCAATGTGTGAGCCCTGTTAATATCCCAGATTAAGAGCCATGGGAATATCTCGTGTGTGGAAATATCTGCATATCCTGTAGGCCCCCTTCCCAAAGCCTGCTCAAGTGGTCTTGGACATTCAGATACTGTTACCGAAACACTGTTTGTCTTGAGGATGTGAGTTGTCACATATGTGCTCTTAAAGGCTCTGCATCTGGACCCTTCTTTTGGTTGTTACTGTCTACACTGGCTGCAGCTGTTCTTGTGGGGTCTCAGGGTCATGCTTTATTGGGATTCAGACATCCCCTCCCCAGGCCCTAGCAGCACTCTCTGAGACGCATTTCTGATTGTAGCCTCCCCAGTTGTGTTCCTGATCCCTTCGCCTAGCCTTTGCGTGTTTCTGTGACATGCCCCGGGCCTGGGCTGAAGGGAGGAAATTATGTGCATCAGCCAGGGTTGACCCTCTGCTTCAAAGTCGCATCTGTGAGACAGGCATAGCCACCAACTTCGAGATACCTGGGGCAGCTGTGATGGTGCATCGTCCCTGGACATCAGTGTTCCTGTTGGTATATGTTCCTGTTGGTATGTTATGCCTGTTGGTATATCTCGCCCCTGGGTATCTCCCCCCCCAGGTGCTGGCTCCCTTGAGTCAGCCTGGGTTTCCTGCAGCCTTCTTGACCCCAGTGATTCCAAGTGGTGCGCTGGGGCCAGACTGCTAGGGTCAGTCTCCCTGAGCGGCTATATCTATAATTTCACGGTCGTTTTGACTGCTGTAAATGACAGTGGTAGAAAAAAGCCTACACGGAGGGTGGCTCTGGCAGGGTGGGTTGGCCTCCAGGGCAGAGGTGTGGGTTATGGTTGGTGTGAGTCTTCCCTAGAATCTACACTGACCCAGCACCCCCATCAGAGTCCCAGGCCTCCTGGAAACAAGAAGATTTCCTAAAGTACGAGTATTACCAGGGGTCCTGTGTCTCTGTGGGACCCCGCTCCTCCTTCTCTCCATCCAGTACCTGGATGGGTTAGAAAAGAATGGTGTCCCCCCACTGTGGGAAGTGGGAACCAGAGAGGAGGAAGCAGAGGGCGAGAAGCTCCCACAGACAGTGGAGGAAGTGCTGGTGTGAGAGTTTGGGCCAGTGGTCCCTGACGGGGATGTGAAGACATGATCGACAGCAGGAAAGCGTCAGAGCCCAGAGACCCATGGCCTCACCAAGGGGAGCCAGGACCAAGGCGCTCAGACGGCAGCTGATAGGCTATTCCAGGGGGAATTCAAATGGCCAGATAACTGGAGAAAAGTGCCCCACCTAATTTAGGATTTTCAAAATTCAGATTAGCAAAGGTGAAAGCACTTATGAAAACAGCACTCTCATACTTTGCTTGGGGCAGCATGAGTTAGCACTGGTCCACCGTCCTTTACTGGAAACCCATGGGGCCAGAAACGTGTTGGGATGTTGAATTTCTCAGATTTTTGAAAAACAATATGATGTATAAACTGTATATTATATAACACCCCCTGTAGGAATCAGGGCAATACACACATTTATGTGTCTGCCTGAAATGTACAAATATTCATACTCAGTGGCATAAATAAAGACTGTAAATAGCCTTGTGTCCATTCAGGTCAGGGTCTGACAACAAATGAATTGAGATGTTAAACTTGTAAAGTGTTCTCAGTTTTCAGGGCTTTGTGGATAAGGGATTAGAGACCTTGCGACCTCTTTGCAAGGCACGTTGACAATATGTGTTAAGAATCTTAAAATATACACGACCTTTCACCCAACAGTTTTACTTCTAGGACTTAGTTCTAAGGAAATGATCATGATTACAAGCAAAAATCCAGCAATAAGGATGTTCGTTACTGCATTGTTTTTGTTTGAAAAAGAATGAAAGAAAATGAGAAACAATCTAAATGTCTACCAACACGAGATTGTTTAAGTAAATATAGTACATCCATGCAATGGAATAGGAGATGGTCCTTAAAACTGTAATGTTTGCTTGTTGACTTGGAAAGATGTGCACGATATATTATTTAGAGACAAATTTCAGCTATGAGTACAGTCTTATTTGCGTAACAAAACCTGCAAGAGTAGACACCCCCCCTGGCAGGGTTATCTCCAGGGTTTTGTATGGTTTTTATTTATTTATTGGTAATGTGAATTCTCTCATTTCTCAATTCTGAGTTAGGAAAGCAATACTTCCAAACTTGCAGAATTCAGATGTATCTAAGCTGTAAAACCAGACTTCTGCTCCTTTCACCCTTTCCTATCGCCTTGGAAATAACCCATATCCATGGGTGGGTATCTTTCCAGGACCTTTTCTCTGTAAATGCATAAAAACTTTTAAAGTAACTCTTCCATCCGTGGAGTTATACCTTGTCTATTGGTCTCTGCCTTCATCTTTCACTTGACTCTATCATTAACCTCTTTCCATGCTGCAAGGATGTGCGTTTCTCTTTTATCGAAGTGGAGTGGGCACGCAACGTTACATTCGTTTCAGGTTTACAGCATAGTGATTCAAGAACTCTATACTTTATGCTGTGCCCACCACAAGCGTAGCTTCTGTCTGTCACCATACAGCACTGTTACAATACCACTGACTGTATTCCCTATGCTGTGCCTTTCATCCTGCAAGGTTGGACTTTACGCAACCCTTTCCACCTCGTTGGACATTTAAGCACTTTCTAGTCATTGACCATCGCAAATAATATCGCAAAGAATGTTCTTGTATGTGTGCTTTTGTGGACATGTGCGTGCGTTTATGTAGAAGGGTTCTTAGTTTTCGTTTTTCTGCAATGAACATGTGCTATTTCGATCATTAAAGATATTCACATATTAAAAGATTCTATTAGACTGTTTCTCATAGCCTGAAGGCACTCATTTGGACCATTTTTTTTCCCCTCAGGATAAATGAGCTATTCACTAGCACCACCTTGTAAATAAATACCGCATATTTTTGGGTCACATAGTTTTTACAGATTCCTTCCCCCCCCCGGGAGTATCTGGTTCAGGGTAGCAGACAGGAATCAGGGGAGGTGGTTGCAGTTGCCAAACCTCAAGGGGACAGTGCGGGGGGGGGGGGGTGGATTGTCCTTGGATGGCCCTGGATTTCCACTTTTCACAGACTGTCTGGTGGCCCAAAGACCTTTCCTTGGCTGTCGGTGGTCACAGACCACTCCGGAGAAGGCTCTGTTGCTGATCACAGGGGCTGATGGCCTCCTAGGAGGTGGGGTGGCCTCTCTGGAACTTGGGCCTGATGGATCTCCTGGAGGTGCAGGAGGCTGCTGGCTCCACAGGGGTATGTTTTGGGGGAGAGAAAGCAGAATGGGTCCTCATCCTGGACCCAAACCCTCCAGCCCTTGTCTTCTTGTGCTTGCAAAATAGACACCACATTTTCTCGTTGTTCAGATACCCACTTTTCTTTTACATTGTAGTGCTCCTGCAGTGGCAGGTGGACATCGAGTGCGGGAGTGTCCCTCCCCCTGGCTCTTTCTGGAGCCTATTATTAAATAGGGGGTGTGGCATCCTACCGTTGGTGGGGTACCGGAGTCAGGGAACATACATGGCCCCTTTATATTCCCCTTCACATCCAGCCCCATGCAGCTCTGCTGGCCCACCAGATCAGGGGCTACAATCCTACTCCTTGTACATAGAGAATGAAGGAAAGGCAGTCAAAATTGTTCTGAAATTCAGACTGGACTCAAGTGCAAAGCAAAAGCCAAGCTCATCATCTCTCTCCCGGGTTGCTCAGTGCCCATCCCTTCCCATAATGCTGCCTGAATCCTTCTGTGTAATTAGTGGGGGCATAATTAATACGTGAGAAGAGCCTTTCCAACAGATCTGAGCCAATGTGTTCTCATAAAATGGGATGGGAGGCAGAACCATGCAGGCTCCTACATGTCCACCCGAAACGTCCAGTCTGACAATCCCGTCGTTGTCTCCAGCCGCATGCATTTATACGCTTCTGGGATAGACCAGCCCGTGGAGGAAATCATGGGGCGAGGAGAGGTTCTGGGTGACTGGAGAGGGTTGGCTTTCGTAATGAGCTGGGAAAACCATGATAGTGTTACTCGTTCAATATGAGCATCTTTGAAAGGTGGGTAACTGGGCAGTGGGACTGACTGGGGAAAACACAAAGAAACAAATATTTATGAAGCAGCTACTGTGTGCCAGGCACTGAGATGCTATTTCATTTGAGCCCCGAGATCAATGTCAAGAGCTCCTCATTTGCAAGCGGTAGCCGGGTTCCATAGTGGTGAGGTGCCAGCTGAAAGCCATGCTGAGAGACTCAGGTTCGTCTGGCTCCTGAGGCTTAAAGGAAAATCATTCTTACCGCAATCTGAAATTCCCTGCCTCTTTTCTTCAGTCTTTCCCCCACCAGTCCATCCAGCACAGCACTGCTAGGATAAAATTCTAGAGTCTTGATGTAGATCATTCCCTCCACAACCTGGCTCATCCCTATCGCTGCAACTTGATTCCCTGTGGATGGAAATGTGCTCCCCTTTCAAGGCTTAGCTCAGGTGACATGAAGATATTGGTCTCCGTGCTCTTTGAAGTTGCTTCCAGGCCAGCTGGTCATGGTTTTATGGCTGGAAGGGCTGAGTCTTTCATAAATATATCTGACTGCCAATAGGCAGAAGGAAGCACCCTTGCCCCCAACCAAATTTGCTTTTCTTCTTCTCTTTTGCTTATCCCAGTGACCATCCTCCCCTCTGTTGACCAAGAAGGGCCTGGGTCTCAACACTGATGCTTCTTTTTCCCTCCTACCCTGCCTTGCCCCAGTCACTGATACCCAAATGGCCCCTAACCCACACCCAGCTCTCCAATTCCATGGTCACGACCCTAGTTCATCGCTTGCTTGGAATTGCTTCCTGTCTGTCCTGCTACCCTTATTTTTACCCTCCACCCTTTCCAGCAACCCCTTGTTCACATGGCAGCCAAATGAGTATACTCTTCCTAGAATATAAAGCTGATCATGTCATTCTGCTGTTTTAAACCCCTTCGATGGCTCCCTCATTCTCTCCAACTCCTTAACATAACTTACAAGGACTTTGTCATCTGGCCACTGATATCTCCCCGGCTGTGTCTCCCTCTTCCCTCTTCCTGCCTCTCCCATGGCCTTATTACACCCCAGTGGCATGGACCACTTACACTTCCGCAAAAATACATAGGGGATGGGCATTTACATAGTCGCCGAGCTCAGCTGTGAGAGCAATGAAACTTTATTTTTCTGTAACTGAACTCAAATGATTACATGGCTCCTTTTCCACTCAGGAGTAGAAAAAAGTAATCCTGCCAACTCAAGGTAACTTGACTAATGCTGCCTTTTTTAAATACTTTTTTTACTGTGACAAAATATACATAACATAAAATGTACCATTTTAATCAGTTTTAAGTGTGCAGTGGCATTACGCTGTTCCCATCATTGTACAGCCATCAATATTACCCGTCTTTACAACTTTTTCATTATCCCAAACAGAACCTCTATACCCATCAAATAACTCTCCCTGCCCCCAGTGTCTGATAACCGCCATTTCACTTCCTGTCTCTATGAATAGCACTGGTTAATACTCAGTGTTTTGGTTACTACTTGGCAACTCCCCTCTCTCCGGGGTGATTTACGTTTCCAGGTGTCAAGGGAGATTCACGTCCTTGCTACTCCGTTGGCATGAACCTTGTCTGTGGTTCATGTCCTTGGTCCTGCTGTGGCTACTGGTTGACCGGGCCACATACCATTCATGTGTCCAAATGGACCTCACCAATCCACTGGCCCTCTCAGCCCTTCTGAAGACTGCCCCCAGCCCCAGGAGCTCCAGATGCACACCCGTTCCTCACCCCCTAGCCTCACTCCCAGGTGTAGGTCCCAAGTGCCTGAATCATCATTGCCTCTCTCTTGGGGCACTTGGATTTTCTGCAGAACTCTTCCAGCGACCCTGGGTCATACTTAGAAGGCCAAAAGTCAGTCCCACCTGCCCCTCGAGTGCCCTCTTCCTATTTGAGGAATCCATTACCCACCCCCCCCCACCCCCTCCATTCTCAGCATTTCAACCAGGGGTCAGGTAGCAGCTAGCTATGGTTTTGTCTCCTCTCATTCTCCTACCACTAGCTCTGAATTCGCTCCATTTGGGCATAAGAAAGCTATTTCCTTCCAACCTATGGCATAAATTTACTCCCTCTATTTCAGGGCTCATACCTTTTGGGAACTCAGAATTTTTTTTCCTCTAGTTCTTATGATGGAGAACTTTGGCTCTCAAGACTGTCCCTGCTAAGGGTTTCTACATTCATTCATTTTTAGAACAACTATTTGTTGAGCATTTACTATGTTCAGGCAACTTTCTAATCATAGTGAACAAAAGAGACAAAGGTATCTGTCCTCTCCATATAGTCCGATGGGGAAAGATAAAGAATAGACAAGTAAAGTAAATATCAGATGGTGATAAATGATAAGGAGAAAAAGCTGAGAAGAGGAGTGTGGAATTATAATTTTGGAGAAGGTTGTCAGAGAAGACCTCACTGAGAAGAGGTATCTGAGTAAAGCAAGGGCAGAGGTGAGGGAGACAACCCTGCAGATAATTGGGGGAAGAGCTTCCTAGGCTTCAGAGCACGGGAGGTGCAAAGGTCCTGAGCATTTAGTGGGGCTAATGCATTTGCGGTACAACAGCAAAGTCAGTGTGGTTGCCTTGGTGGAAGCAAATAGAAGGTGAAATCCAAGAGGCCCCTGGGGTTGGGGGGACGGGAGCAGGTGATGCAGAACTCTCTAGGCCATTGTAAGGCTTAGGATTTTACTCAGAGTGAGAGGGAAAGCCTTTGGAGGGTATGAGTACAGAAGAGATGTGGTCTAACAATTCTTAGATGGAGGATCACCTACCATGCACATCCACACTTTCTCTTACCTGTAGACCTTTGCTTTCCTCTTGGCCTTGAACCCTCTTCTTCCCCTCCCCGTTGGTGGATTCCTACTCCTCTTTCAGGGGTCTCCCTTGGAAGCACCTCTTCCAAGATGCCTTGGAGTCATTTGACTCCCACGTGGGATTGGGAGTCCCTTGTATGCCTTCCACGGGAGCATTCTGTACCTTTCACGAGTTAACATATGTGAAGGTGATTTTAATCTATAAAGTACCGTCCAAGCATATCTCCTGCTTTTGCCTCTCTTTGTTCTTCTTGCTGTTCTTTCTTATTTTCAATCTTTTTCTTCCTCCTTATTTAGCAGAAGTCCTTCTTCTGAGGGCCAGGGGAAGGGAAGGCAGCATCTCTGTTATTTGGGTGCATGTGTATGTTCCTGGGGGCAGTCTCCAGTGCGTTCATCAGTGTCTCAGGAGTACTTGACCCAAAAAAGGTTAAGAATCATTATAAGTTTTCTCGGCACAAAGGGGGAGTAGGATGGAGGAGGCTTTATTCTTTAGCCCTTCGTCATTCTCTCTGCCCTGCTTTATCTTTCTAGAACACAGACACAGCCTTAAAATGTTAAACCAAACTTTCAAATCTAGATTTAGGCAACATCTGAAATCTAAAGTTCAACCTCAAAGCAGTCTCTTCTCTCAGAGCTGTTTGTCCCCAGGAAGGCAGCTGCAATGCACAGAGCTTCCTCTAAGTGCTGGGCAGAGTGATGAGTAAAAGGCCAGGTTCCCTGTGGGGCTCCACTTTCCACGGAGAGCAATTGAGGCAAGAAGGTGCTGAGGAGGACTTGTACCAGGGACAAGAAGCACTGTCCCTAGGGCCCCTGGGAGAGTTGCTTCCCTGCCTTGTGGGCCGTTTGCCCATCATTGCCAACTGCTCTGTCCCAGTGTGGGCTGAGCCTCCTGTGAGACGTGACCACTATCATTCAGTTGAATTCCCATTTAATATAGCGCCAAGATAAAAACTGAGGATTCATGAGCCCAGCCTGGAAGGTGCAGAGCAAATGTGTGAAAATAAAACATCTCCCACGTTGCCATCGGAGATAGAGAGTTTATTTATTTTCTTGGGAGTGAAGTGTCTGGTGGGGTCACTTGGCCAACCCCCCCTTTCTTTGGTTGTTGTTGTTGTTGTAGCTCAGCAGGGCATTAAATTTAGGGAGCAGTCTGATCTGTCATAGTCGTAGCTGGTAGGAGTGTGGATGATGTGGCCCAGAGATACAGGCTTATGAGCTTTGTTATAAATTCTTTAGTCTGCAGCTGGAGCCCCAGGGCTCCAGCCCTAGCCTGCTCTGAACAAGTGTGGAATCATAAAAGCAGCATCACAATAACACTTGCAGAGTGCATTTTGAGGCCTTGGTGGAGTTTGGGTACCCCCCCAAAGCAGTCTCAGGAAGCTGTATAGGTTTAGGGAAGTGAGACAGGGAAGGAAAGGAAGTAGATCCGTGTGAATTAGCAAGCAGGTCTCCTCTGTGGGCATGCTGGGGTTCAGTCCACAGGGGTCCTTGAGAGACTGTTCCTGGGTGGAGGGAAGAAGATGGGATGTTTATACATAAACTCTTGCTCTTGCTATGGGGGGTTGTTTCCTGGGGTCAGTTTTTGGTTTCTGTGACACACTGCTGTGCTACATCTCCATTGGTTTTCAGTCTACTTCTTGGGATCCTCCTACTGCATCCATCATTAAATGTAGACTTCCCTTAATTTTGGTCTCCCTGTTTCCTTAGTTATCTGCACCGCCATCTTATACTATCTTATTGGCTTCCTTGGCTTTCCTTCCACCTGTCCACTCATGACTGTAATTGCTGGCTTGGGAAGGCCACTAGTCGCTCCCAGATCTGTTCTCCTTTCTTCCGTATTAATTCACTTGCAACCAGGCCCTGGGCTTCCTTGCTAGACCCAACATTCTCTGCCTTTCTTGTGGCTAGCTGTGGCCAACTTTGAGGTGTGGCCGAGTTTGAGCCAATTGGTGGCGAGCAGAAGTGGTGGCAACTTTTGGTTAATTCCACTTTGAAAACAAGCCACTTGCCTTGGACCTCCCCTCTTCTCTCCTTCCCACAGGATGTGATACAGACAGCAGTAACCTAGCTTTGTCAGTCCCAGTGAAGACACACTTCGGGGGTGGATGGAAGAGCCTGAGCCCCTGAATTACCTCATGGAGCAGAGTAATACCACACTAAAATTTTATTTTATTGAACATCTGTATTTGCAGCTTTGTTATGTTATATCAGGTTAGCTTGTTAATTAAGTAATAAACTAGACCAGACTTCACTTCTGAGGTCCTGACCCACTTAGCCAAATTCATCTCCACATTTCTACATGGATGACCTTGGGCCCTCAATCACAACTGAATACTTAGTTTTCACTCCCTTTTTCCCATAATGTCCTTCTCCAATATTCTCCTTTTCTATCAGCATCATGTAGGCTGAATTTCTATATTATCAGGATGTTGCTGTTTATTTTAATACCTACTTTTTTCTCACCTTCATTTCCAATCCATCACCAAATCCCTTTGATTCTATTTTCAAGATCTGTCACATGTTTGTTCACATACTTATCCTATATCCTTTCTCCCTGTGGGCACCCATTCTGATGTATTTGGTATGTAGCTTGGAATAGATATATATCTTTGAAAAATACATAGCATTTGTGTATGCAAATGTTTTGGTTTATAATAGAGATCTTATTCTAACTCTTGTAACCAACACAAAGCTCTCTAAGATTTATCTATGTTACTGTATGAACCTCTAGTTCATTATGTCTATTGCTTCTGTGTGTTCCATATTGAGTTGACATTATATTTTGCTTATCCATTCCCCTAATGATGTATGCCTCCCTTATCACCAAACCCCTGCTAGAAAAAAAAATGTGTTGCAAAAAAAAAAAAAATCCTCACATATATTTCTTCGCAGACCTGGGTGTGACCTCTTCTTGGATGTGCACCTGGGTGGGATTTCTGGGTCACAGGCTATAAGCAGACTTAAGTCATGTTAGATTGCTTTCCAGTACGGCTGCACTCGGTCTTCTTCTCCACCTTTAAGGCATAAATGTTCCTTCCCCCAGATATTTGCCCATTATGCTCACAATATTGGTACTGCCTGACTTTTTAATTTTGCGAATTTCACGGATATAAAGTGGTATCTCCTAATTATTTTAATTCAGTTAATTAGACTGTTAAACAGTTAAGTAAGCCGAATCACTGATTCAGTTCATTGTGTCAGTGGGAGCATCAATTCTCATGCTTGGCGGCCATTCGCCTTCCACTTCCTTGAATTGACTGTTCACATTTTTTGCACATTTTTCCCTATTGGATTTCCTGTCTTGTTCTCACAGATTTGAAAGTAGGTGTTCCTTTTGTTATGGGAACTATCATAACCAAATACTGTCCCTGTTTACATTTATGTTTATGAGCCTGTTGGTAAAGCTCAAACAAACTATAGGAGAAAGGACTCATAGTAGTTCCTACAAAGAAAGGAGGTGGGGGGAATGAGTCATTTCCCCATCCGGGGTAGCACTGAGTGCACCACCCCCAAGAGCCTGCACTGTGGCCATTAGTACCATGCTCACGGCACAGGGCTGTGCTATACGGGCCACCTCTTTGTACAAACCAACCTTCAACAGTTCATTAACAATAAGGGTATTAGTAATTGTGCACTGAAGAAGTTTTCATTAAATGGTGCTTTAAAATTTTCAGCACTCTATTTGGGAATGCACCATTAAATTGATTGGCCCATTAAAAATCAGTGGTTAAAAATGAGTTCATTGTTAAAACGGAAAAATAATGGTATTGATACTGACAGTGACTGAAACAATGGGCCATCCTGCTCAAAATCAAAAGAATCAAGCCATTAACATGTGAAATGTGAGATGTGCAAATGAATTTTCCCACTGTTGGGTCCAAGGGTTGGTGATTTACTTTGAACAAAACAACATCATTAATCATGCTAAAGAAATGTGGTTAGTTTCCATTTCATTCATTTTAGAGTTTTGCTTGTGTTTAATTTGCAAATTGTTTTTTATAGTTATTTTTTTTTTAGATTTTGTAACCATGAGGATTTTGTAACTGTTTTCATGTTTCTACATTTTAAATAACGTTGTAATAAAAATAATTCTGACAAACACTGGGGGGTCTGTAATAATTTTCCCATTAAAATTTGAGAACTATTGCCTTAGTGTACTGAAATGTTCATATGCAGATTATAGACTATTCAGAGTTTGACACAGTTGGGGGAGTGGTGGTCACCAAAATGAATTAAAAAATATCAGGGACTGCAGACAATTCAACCGTGTGTGAATTTGAGGGGCAGATCAGAGGCAAGGTTAACATATCTATCAATTTCTGGCAGATATGATGGGTTGACCCTCAGCAGCCATTTCACCCTTTTTCTAGGGCCTTCTCTTCTTGTAGAGGCTGGAAAGCTAAGAACTATATTTCCCAGACTCCCTCGCAGGTCAAGTTCTAGGTAGGATTTAGACTTTGCCTGTCAGACACACTTACATGAACGTATGGGGGCTGAAGTGAGCAGTTGACTAGCTTATGCTCTTTCTGTTGTCAGGCACACTTACGGAGCCATATGTATTGGTCTCAGGGTCCAGTCACTGTCTTTGAGGGTGTCAAAAGGCAGGGGGCAGGTGGGACATGCTTCCAGTGGTGTGGATCATGGCAGGTGTGGTGGTCTTTTGATTGTGAGACTGATGATATAGCCAATAGCTTCCTGACTGTGAGAGATGCAGTAGCTCTTTCGGTGGCCCAGTTATTTCTGTGGTTTTGAGAGTCATTTGGGAAAGCTCAACCTGTTTGTTGAGTACTTCCAGTGATCTTGTAAGCTGTGAGTACCCTATAATAATTCATTCCTGCATAACCTGGCTGGAATAGCTTCTATTCTTTGGATAGAACACTAAGTGATATAAAATCAGGTCCTTGTAGAGTGAGATTTTTCTGACCATTAAAACCAATTTCTGCGCAGGATGTGATCACCTTTTGTATACAGAGGGAACAGTTTTGGTCTTTGCCTTGTCACTGGGTAGCCAAGGACAGGAGTGTTCAGTGGCACATGAAGAGCACAAGTGATGGTCCCTGAGTTCAGGGATGGGTAGGTGTGGCGGTGGGGGCAGGGGAGGGATGGGGAGGAGATAGCACTGTGTGTAGATGGCCAGGGAAGTCTCATAGAAAAGATGGAATCTGAATGGAACTTAATTAATGAGTTGAGTCTAGAGAGGAGGGAGGAAGGAGGAAAGGAGGCAGGAAGGAAGAGAGAGAGAGAGAAGGGGAAAACAGCAGATAGAGCATGCGGATGTGGGAGGCCCAGTTTTGGCTAGATATGGGAAAACCTTGAATACTAGGAGAAGGATATAGTAGTGCTTCATTGTCTAAACATCGGTGAACCATTTCAGGTTTTGAGTAGAAGTAATGTGATTAAAGCCGTACTTCTCCGCACCATTCCTCCCCCCAGCCTTCTCTTGGGGATAAAGAAAGTAGTGTTTACATGATAAGCGTTTGGAGTGAATGGTGATATTTTATGGGGTGAGATTGGGACTGAGATATTCTGATGTGACCCATGAGTTTGGAATTTCAGAAAGTGGGACCCCTGGGAGACTTAGCATTGGATAAATCTTACCTGGAAGACATTGGAAGGGCTACACCATTCCAAGCAAGGAGCCAGCCCACACTGTAGCTCCTGAAGATTCCATCCAGGTTCACAAGAGCCATCTCTCAGATTAGGGCTACGTGAAACAACAAAATTCTGCAAAGGATGTTGTGCTACTTTGATTTTTTTAAGTGGTAAAGTGGGGGAGATTTGATTTTAGGACTCTACTGTCTCTGAGACAACACCAGAAGGGTGATGGCATTGTTGGAAATAGAACTTTTGCGTGGAAACTTCATAATGGTCTTAATTTCATTCTTACCTTGCCGGTTTGGGGCTGAGCGCCTTGCATGACCTTCTTTGAGGAGCCAGGTTGGATGATGTAGCTGGGATACAGAATGGGGCAAATTCTTAGGTAGTAGACTTTGGAGTTAAACGAGTGGCCTTTCTTGACCCATTTCAGAAATTTCTGAGGACAATGCAAATGAGGCACTGCTTATGGGTGAAAATATTAGAAGAAGGACCACAAGAATGAAGGAAGAGGTATCCCTGACATTCTGTGGATTTTCTCCCCCGAGTCAGATAGTTCAGGTTTGACTGACAATAGACCCGACAACTGAGCCTGATGCTTAGCAAAAGCAAAAAGCACAGGGAGGCTTCTAAAGGGAGAAATATACTCGTGGCCTCGTCTTTCACCCATTTTCATTCCTTCCCGGAGGGGGAAATGCCAGCCTACCTGGATGGGTGGACAGTGATTTCCTTGCTTCCTCTTGACTCCACCGCGTAGCCGTGCCACTCTGGATAGTCCCACTTCTAGGTTCAAACTAGACCTGTGTGTTCCCTTCCCGGCACCACCATATGATGATAATATAGGGGGAAGTTTGACTTCCCAGGGTACCTTGTTTAGTGTCTGTGCAGTCCTTGCTTGGTGACAACTTGATAGATGATTTTCTTTCGAGGTCTGTACAGACCACGTTAAGCTTCTGTGATCCAAACTGCATGCACTGGACTTAAACCTTCCATTTTTCTTTAGAGATGCCACTGATGTTCAACTAAATTACCTATTTTTTAATTGTCTTTGTCACTGCGGTCGTGTCTTTTTGGTGCCAGCCCCTTTCGCCTCAGATCATTGTCTACTTGTTTCACAAATCCCTTTTTAACCCAAGCATACAGATGCATTTTATGGTCATCTTCTTCCTCCTCATTATCCTCTCCAACATCCTGTTTGGAAGAAAGCTCTCTTCCTCTTCTTTTCTGGCATCTGGAAGAGTAACGGGACACATTTCTCTAATCTTCAGTCATGTGAACGTGGACACCATCCTGCCCTCAGTCTTGGGTGCCGGGCTGTGGAGTTTTGTCTTGAGCTGAGGGGTGGACATCTTCCTTGTCCTTGGTACTCAGACATGCTCTCCAGTCTTTTGTTTTCTAGAAAGTCCTACATTAGGATTTTAAGTCTGCAAATAACAAAACAACACCTTGTTACCCACTTGCTCCTTTCGTACAGTGGTAAACTTATCTTAGAAGCTCCCTGGGAGAAGGTAGGATTTGGCATTTCTGGGTTCCCTGTCCACATGTCAGTTATAATCCCATCTTGTGTCAGGTAGATTCCTGGAGCTAAGCTGGGGATGGAGTGTGGTGGCAAGGGGCAGGAGACTGCTGGCAATCACTGAGGCATGTGGTAATGGGGTTTCCACTGAGGGTGGCAGTGTGGGAAGAAGAGAAGGTACGGGTGGGTGTGAGAGACAGTAGGGAAGGAGAAATCAAAGGGCTTCGAATTGGTGATGAAGTTGGTCCTAAGAAGGACGAGCAAGCGAAAATATCAGGAATAGGGGCAAAGAGATAACTGAAAAGATGAGTGACATAGATGAGAGAGAAGGGAAAAGATGAAATGAGAATATGTTTATAGGACAACAAAAATTTAAGAAAATACATAAAAAGATGTTGAAACAGTTTGTAAACAATGTCCTAGAACTCTACGTGCTCACCCAATTTTTCTGCCCATTACCCACATCTACCTGGGGGCTGACACAGGTTTAGGGAAAGTCAACACTAGTCAGTCTAAATGGGAGAGGCCTTTAAAAGGAGCTGGGCCTTGTGTTTCCAAATGCCTTCACCACAGATCAGGTCAGTTACTCCAAGATTACTTTGGTTTCTGAGGTCTCTGTGCCCTAATTTATTCTGAAGCAACGTGCAGCTTGAACTTTGTCTTCTTGGTGGTAACTTTCCTAATTCCTCCTGTCTTGGTTTGTGTTCACCCAAAAGCAAAGCCTGAGATGAGGGCTCAGGGAGTGACTCCTGGAAGCAAGAATGAGGGGCAGGGAGGAGGAGAAGCTGATATACAAATGCTTTATGAAGGTCTTGCTCCCAGGACTGTGGAGAAGGCCAAAAGGCCTCCCAGGACCATTCACTAAAGGAGAGGAGGAAGGTGTCTCTCTAGCATGATTCCTCCCTCCCCCACTGCTGGTTGAGGATTGACTCAGGGAGTGTGGTGCCCTCCCCTTCTGGGTTGAGCTACAGCATGTTGACAGCTCTGGGGCAAAAAATGGAAAGACGGTGGTGCTTGAGGTAGAACACTGTCAGCTTCTGGAATTAGCCACTGTAGCTGTGGTTGAAGTCATAGATGGGATAAAGGGACATGGCAGGGTGCCCAAGCATCTGCCCAGCTAATAACCCCCTCTTCTGGGCCCACACCTGGCTTACACCAACCACACCGCACTGTACCAGTGGTGGTGCTCTCTTCAGGTGTCCAAACACGGAACTAAGGACCCCATGTCCCCAACCCCATGCCAGCTCTTAGCTTTTCCTGAGACCTCTGGATGGTCCCATAATCTAGCATCTACAGGGTTAATTCCTGGCCAGGCAGGTCCCTGCTCCGCTCCGATTTGTCAGAGGTCTGTGCCCCATTGGTTGTAAAATACTGTGAATATCGCCCCTTGATTGTAATCATCTGCCCACATGTCTGTCTCTTTCACTAGATTGTGTGCCTTCTGGCAAGGACTGTTGGGTTTATTTTTATATTCTCATCAGCCAGTAAAGGGCATGCCACATTTGGCGACTCAATACTAGAAACACAAATGGTATCAGAATACAAATATCTATTTAATACCAAGGTTACCCAAAGCTTAGCTTAAGTCAGATGCTGGCTATTGAGCACATTGTTTATGACCGAATTGAACAGTGAATATTTCAAGTCTTACTTTAACCTTGGGCATAATCTTATTCTCAACCGTAACCTAAATCCATTATAAAGCTGGGTTTTAAAGATAATATCTTGTAAACTTTGGTTCTTTGAGAGTGGATTTGATGTGTAGACATGACCCAGATCTGCTCAGAGATAAGTCTGGCAAATTCTGGTAGTGTTTCAAAGTGAGAAAGGCTGTTTTGGATTATAAATGAGGTATATGACTCTGAAGTAATCAGTTTTTTTCTTTTCTTTTGTTGCTCTAAGCTTCACTGGAATGCATTTCTAAAGGCTGAAGTCCAAAAATACTTTCAACAATGGCAGATTGGTTAAAAATAAATGCATAGCCATTATGAGATACCACCTTAAACCCATTAGGATGGCGAGTTTAAAAAACAACAACAATAACAACAATGGGAAATGACAAGTGTTGGTGAAGATGTTGAGAATTTGGAATCCTTGTACGCTGTTGGTGGGAATGCAAACTGGTACAGCCACTGTGGAAAACAGTCTGGGGTTTCCTCAGAAAATTAAAAATAGAGCTACCCTATGATGTAGCAATTTCACTTCTGAGTACAGACTCAAAGGAATTGAAAGCAGGAACTCAAAGAGATATTTGTACACCATGTTCATAGCGGCATGATTCACAATAGTCAAAAGATAGAAAATAAACCCAACTGCCCATTGATAGATGAATGGATAAACAAAATGTGATAGATACAGACAATGGAATAAAGTGGGGGGAATTATGACACATACTACAACATAGGTAAACATTGAGGACATTATTCTAAGTGAAATAGTCAACAAAAGGACAGATGCTGCATGATTCCACTTATTTGGGATATCTAAAGTAGCCAGGTTCATAGAGACCGAAAGTCACCTAAAATTCAGTTTTCACTGTTAATTGGCCTTTGGGTCACATGAAAGTAGGCAGAGTCCCTAGTCCTCCAACCTCCATTCTCTTGGGCATTCAGCTTGGTTGGAGACTCTTATTCCTTTATTTTCTTAAAAAATTATTTTTTCATTTTATTTATTCTAGAGAGAGAGAGCACACAAACTAGGGAGAGGGGCAGAGGGAGGGAGGGAGAGAGAGAGAGAGAGAGAGAGAGAGAGAGAGAGAGAGAGAATCTTAAGCAGGCTCCATGCTCAGCAGGGAGCCTGCTGTGGGGCTCGATCCCACGACTCTGGGATCATGACCTGAGCTGAAATCAAGAGTTGGATGCTCAACCTACGGAGGCACCTAGCAACCCTGACTCTTATCCTTTTAAATCGAGATTTCTCAAGCTCAGCACTGTTGACATTTCGGGTTGGATAATTATTAGAGCGGGCTGTCCTGCGCATTGTAGGATTTTCAGCAGCGTCCCTGGCCTCTACTTGTTAGATGCCTGTAGCAACGTCCCCACCTCCCATCCCTGTGACAAAAATGTCTCTAGACATTGCTAAATGTCCCCTGGAGGAGGAACCCCGCTCCCACCCACGTTGAGAACCACTGCCTTAAATGGAGGACAAACCGCTCAGCGCCTCTCTGAGAATAACAGGACTTAAATGGCAGAGAACTTTGCCACGTCTACCGTGGTGGTGGTGCGGAGCGTTCTGCAAATGGTGTGGTTTTGTCAGATGCCGGAGGGAAACCCGGGCTTTTTACCCCAAGGCCATCCGTGCCTATTGTGGTGAGAGGCAGCTGTTAGCTGACGTTCCCTGCTCTTCTGTGACTTTAGTGTGGTTTAAGGACAGAGCACGGCCTTCAGGGCCATATGGTTCTGGGCTCAGGTCCTGCTCTGTGGGTACGTTACCCAATCCATCTGAGTGTGGCTTTTCTCTGTATAAATGGGGATTTCAGGCCCCACCTCGTGGAAGAGCTGAGGGCAAAATGGTGCATGCGGATGTTCTAACGACAAATGCTTACTTCCCCGTCTTCTCCCCAAACTGTCTGAGTCAGTTGTAGCAGACAGATCTGGTCCTCTGCTCAGGCCCCTTTGAGCCTCTTTTACAGTTCTGTGCACCCCTTCCCCAACATCTGTGTTCCTCACTTTTCCCGGCAGCTCAGGTGCCTCTTCAGAGGACTGCCCTCAGGCTACTGGAGCCACTTTGTGCCATGTCCAGAGAGGGAAGTGTCTGGGTGTTCACACCCCCTGTGTCTCCCTGTAGGCACCAGCCAGTTGCTCACGGGTGTAGAAATATGAAAGGCTGCGTTCCTTCTCTCAAGTTGGATCAAACTTTCAGGCGTAAACTCCAGCACTCATCTCTGCATTCAGGGTGAGGCTAGAGCTTTGCCCCAAACCACCCCTGCTTGGCTTCTTCCTGTCCCCTGGCATGCTTCCCTAATCTCTTACCATTTCTCCCCGGGAACACGTCTTCCTTCAGTCGCCTGCACACGAATCATCCACTCAAGGTCTGCTTTGGGGGAACCGTGTCGTCTCCGAAAATGGCCTCCACCCGTTCCTTCCTTCACCGCGCATGCGTGTCGTTCCTTGCATGAAGAGGTGGCTTCTAATATTCCTTCCCTGAATCCGGGCAGGACGTGGCGAGCTGCTCGTCTAGTGGAAAGCAGCAGAAGGATGTTTTGAGAGTGCTGAGGCCAGGTCAGAAGGAGCCGAGCAGCTGCCACCTGGGTCTCTTGCTTCCTCTTGGACGCCAGCCACCATGCTGTGAAAACCCAAGCCACACGGAGAGGTTGAGCTTCCAACCTGTAGCCACTGTTGGCCACCAGCCACGAGGGAGATGTCTCGGATGTCCAGCCCAGTTGAGCCTTCAGACAGCTTCAGCTGCCATCTGACTCTCACTCCATGATGCACACCAAGTGAGAGCTGCCCGACTGAGCCCAGCTAACCCACAGACTCGTAAGAGATCACAACGAATTGCTTTAAGCCATTCTGTTTTTGGATGTTTGTTTCACAGCGGTAGATAACCTATAACAGGAATTGGACTAAAGACTCCAATTGTAAGGGGATTCTCCCAGAGGACATAACGGGGAGCCGAGATGTGCACACCTGCCCCCATGTGCTAAGAAGAACATTCTCAGGGCAGCTTCCCGTGGGTGAGAGGTGGTGGCAAAACTGCCAGCTAATCTCAGGGATGTTGTAATTTGCAGGTAGGATGGGCCCTGGTCTAGCGTTTACCTCCTGCAGAAAGGACTGGGGAGTGAGCTATTGTATTCCTTGTATGTTTCTCTCTGCTGAGTCTTCCAGCAAGATGTTTATGTGTTGTTCCTTCCACAGCTCACCTAATTAGCAGCTATGTCTGATTAACTGCTTGCCTTCTAAAAATGGGCCCGTGAAAATGACACTTCCCCGTTCGGGAGTTTTATTGGCTTTCTGCGGGGTGCTGGCACTTTATGCCAACCTCAGGCCCAAACCCCAATGATGTGAAGACAAACATCCCCCCCAAACGAGGTGACGTTAGCTGTGCTGGACAATCAATCTGCACAAGCCACCTGCTCAAGCCGCTGTCTGTCTGCCTGTCTCCTGGGTTGATGTAAAGTGAGCTAAGTTTTCAAATGCTGTCTATAGTGTACTCAAAGATCTGATCGGAGAGTAGGCCCGTGGGGTTCTGGAAGGAGTGGGTGGGTATGAGAGAGATGCAAAGTGAGGTTTTGGGGACCAAGGAAGATGACTCACTTGACCTGACTCATCTCCAGTATGTGTGTGTGTTTGCGGGGGGTGGGGGTGGAGGCGGGGGGTGGGGTGTGTAAGCAAAACAATAAGAAGTAAGGAAAGGAAAGTGTAACAAAAAAAGAGGCTCTCTTACTCTCTCACGCTTGTTAAAGGCAAGACCTATGCCAGAGGCCGGGAGGTGAGGGGAGGAGAATTGCAGGCTCATTGTTTCTCTGCCCAGTCCAAGGAGCCAAGGAGTCAGATTTGTCACTGGTAGAGGCCATTCTGGCTCATGCCTTGTCCTCTGGCTTCTGAAATTACAGGCTTTGGGAAGAAGATAAAGAGTGAGGAGATTTGTAGATCAGAATCCACTTCCGGTTCATTCTGGTGGAAATGCTGGTGGTCCTCCATCAATGCGCCTTTCAACCCCCAGACCAACCTTGTCACAACCTAGAAAGGAAAGTGAGGACTGGAGTCAGAAGTTGTTAGCTTTGTTTACACATACCAGGAAGAGATTAGGCATGGGTATGAGGCGATGTAGTCATTATACTTCACAACTCAGGGGTATTATAATAGCTTATGTGAACTGTAGTTGGGCAGTGCACAACTTGTGCAGCTGTGCTTAGTGACCCTGGTGGAAAAGGAGGCAGTTTAGACTTCTGTAAATACCACTGAGCCGGGGCCTAGAAGATGGTTTCTAATATCCCTGAAAGCCACCCTAATCGTGCTACTCTTCTACTCAACAGCTTCTTAGAGAAAGTCCCTAATAGCACCCCATGACCTGGCTTGTTTTCATCCCTAGTCTTGTCCCCTCACTTACTCTGCTCCAGCCACACTGGCCTTCTTGCTGCTTTTCAAATACACCAAGTGTGTTTATTTCTTGGGGCTTTTTCCCTTCAACCCAGAATGCTCTTCCCACAGGTGTCTGCGTCGCACTCTTTATTCTGGCCCTGTGCTCAAATATCAGCCCCTCGGAGAGGCCCTTTCTCTACCTGGTCCAAAACACTGTCCTAGCACTCTCCACCTCCACCCCCGCTGGGCTTATATCGTAGCATTTTTCACCTCCAGAGAGTATCTCTTTGTCTGTGGAGGGCAGAGACTTTGCTCTGTCTCTATCTCTAACCCTGAGAACAGTGCTTAGAATATAATAGAGGTCCTCAAAGCATATTGGATGAAATCAGTGAGAGAATGCTCCTTAGGTCTGCTGATTGTGTACTGTATGATCTCAGGCAAGTCACTTGGTCCCTTTGAGTAGCCCATCTGTCCCATGAGGAGATGACAGGACCCTCCCTGGTCTCCGCAGTCATGGCTGGGCACTTTGCTTCTCCCCTCTTTGGGGCAAATACGAAGATACTGGGCCCTGCATGGGATGTGTGGAGGGATCCATAAGGAAGCAGAAGAAATACAGAGATGGAGAGTGAGGAATGATGTAGAAAATTCTGTAGGTGCTCAGGGCACCTGGGTGGCTCAGTCAGTTGAACGTCTGACGTCGGCTCAGGTCATGATCTCACGGTTCATGAATTCAAGCTCTGCATCAGGCTCTGTGCTGGCAGCTCAGAGCCTGGAGCCTGCTTTGGATTCTGTGTCTCCCTCTCTCTCTGCCCCTTCCCCACTCACGCCCTGTCTGTCTGTCTCTCTCTCAAAAATAAATAAATATTAAGAAAAAAAAAGAAAAAAGAAAATACTGGCTCAAGATGACTTCCAGGGTAGACGGCCTAAACATGTCTTTCACGTTGGCTGTGTCAGAAATAGGCAGAAAAATCTCATCAAGGAGTGTGGAATCCAGCTTGGGTATGAAGGGAGGTTCAAAGGCTCCTGAGTGAGTGGCCAAGGTGGTGGACAGTTGTACGTGGGGTCCACAGATCCAGTACTGAATAACACTGAATCACCTTATGATAGTTACGTCCTCATCAACGCTCCCCCTGTTATGTGAAGGAAAGAGTCTTTATCAGACACTGGCAAACTTTGCTCTCTCTTTCTAATCTCCCTTTGCAGTAAAGAGGCCGTAGGCCTTCGGCTTAGAGCCTGACACAGACAACATTTCCAGATGGAATTTCGTAGTGTTGTTTTCCTTGTAGATACTTTTTTGTGATGACCGTCCATCTATGGCAAATGATCCTGAATTCCGACTTCTCTCGGAAAGCGGAAAGGTCTGGCAAGCCCAGACCTTCTTTCCCTAATGGTCACAATTTACTAGGGTGAGGGTTGGCCCCTCACTTTAGGGGGGTATTTCTCCAGAATTACCCCCACCCACTTTCTTGCTCACAGTTACCATTCCCTTCACTTTATAGAGAAACAAAGGCTAAGAGGTTAAAGGCTGGCCCCCGGTCTCACGCAGAATGTGTCCAGGATGAGAGCTCAGGTTTTTTGCTCTCATCCATCGGAGGAGGGATTATTAATCATGTATTGGCATCAGCATCACCAGGCGGTTTTTTAAAAATGCATTTCTGAGTCGTTTGGAAGCCTGTGGGTGTTTCTGATAAACATTGCCTGTTTATATTGCATTGGCCTGTAGTTAAGAGATGTCAAAAAAAGGTTTGCCTACTCGCCTGCACCGTTTCTCTAGGGATCTGTTAGGTTTCTTTATAGTAAGCAACAGAAACTAGTATTTATTAGTTTAGTTAAAAACTAATTTATTGGAAGGATGTTGGGTAGTTGACAGAATCACAGAAAAAGCTGAGCAAGCAGGCTAGGGAAACAAGGAGAGCCATGAAAATCTTAGTCAAACACAACACTGGGGAGCTATCTTGTTTGGGGTCTTTCCATCAGATGTCTCAGTTCTGTGTCTCTCCACTTAAAATTCCAATTTCCAGAAGAATCTCAGTAATCTCATCGAGCCTACTCCTATCTCTTGGCCCAACGGGGCGGTAGGGCTTTTTGACCTATCAGGACCCTGGAAGAAAAACTGCGTTCTATTAGCAAGGAGAAAGGAGAGATGCTGGGAAGGTGTGAACAGTTACGTGTTACTACATTTTGTGAGGATCTCCTCGGGTACAACCGAAATTATTCCCTGTTGGCTTGTTTTAGGAGTCCCAGGTGGAGGGATCATTTCTTATCTGCAGATAAGTGGGCCTCGATCTCACAAACCGTGAGATCGTGACCTGAGCTGAAATCAAGAATTGGATGCTTAACTGACTGAGCCACCCAGGTGCCCCTGAATAGGGAGATTTTTATTTTGAGCCTTGCCACGGTTCTCAGAACTTGTGCTAATCCGTGACAGGATTGTATATTTCAAGGGGGGAAGCCCTTAGCTGATGGACCTCGGTGCTGATTTGAATAGCATATTTCTTGGGATGCGAAACGAATCTAAGCCTTCTCTGTAATGCTGGATCTTACTTTTGGCACACCATTTACAATTAAAACTATGTGGCTGATCTTGTTTCCTTTTTCACTTAGCCTGCCAGGATATCTTGAAGTATACCAACGGTGCAGGAGTTTGTTGAGACCTTTTTCTTCTCAGGCCTTATTTCCTGTTCTAAATCCTATGCTTTCCTGTTTCTGTTCCGTATTGCACTATTTTATTATATGCATTTACTGTTGCCATCGTCATTCCCTTTGTAGAAAAAAGCTGGCTAGAAATAACATGACTCTCTCCTGATCACTATTAGCTGGGCGTTCTCAGGAAAGACATTCAGATTCTCTGCACCTCAATTTTCTGTAAAACGCCCTGCCAACTTCACTGGGCAGTTTCAAGGGTCAAGTGAGTTGATGTGCATGAGAGGGATTTGTACGGCAATACAATCCTACCAAGTATCACTATGTGTTGTAGCAGAGGCATGATTAAGGGTAATACTTGGCCGAGGCACATGCAGATTTTACTCTAGTTCTGAAATTCAGCCAAGCAAAAGGAAAGGAAAAACCGAGGGGCAGGGCTGCTATTTCCAAAATCGGGAGCGAGGGGGCCTTCAGCTCTGGGCCTTTCTGAATTCACTTCACCCTTCGTTGGCTCCAGCTGCTGCAAAGCTGTTTTGGATCAGCCTTTTCCGCTGTGAGCATTGGTCTCGTGGTACAAGGTGCTGAGTTCCTGAGGTGAGAATTACAGTTTTCATGGCAACATTTGCCCTGAGAAGTCAGGGAGGCCTGTAAGATGGACCGTAGGCTTGTCTGCACACCGGGTCAGAGCAGGGGGAGGCTGAGTCACGGATACGAGGTTTGTCGACCTGGGGTCCCGATGGTAACCTAAATACCTGAGAAGAGAAAGAAGCCGTTTTAAGGGCCTCTTTGCTTCCATAGAATCTGCCCCATTTCATCGAAGAAAACATCCCATCTTTATCACGTATGAAAATACTGGAGAGCGACATCTCTCGACCTGGAACAATTATTTGCATTTTCCCAGGGGTGAGAATATTGTGTTTGTCTTTTAAATAACTGTGGGGGAGGTTTTTCTCCTTTAATCAGGTTTGACAGAAGCATCAACACCTCTGAAATAATCTCTTCCTCCTGGCCTGGGCCGATTTGGGAGACGTGCTCCCATCAACATGGACACGTCCCAAGCCAGCCATGGGTCCCCGTCAGCCACAGCACATCTTAGGGGAGGAGGGCTCTGGGGAGTCCTGGAAGTGCCATGGGTGAGCTGGTAGGGGGCTGCACCTTGTCCCCAAGGAGGAGCCACTATTCTTCATAATGCCAATTCCTAATTCTGCCTTCTCTGTCTTTAGGCAAAACTAGCTTTTCCTGGCCAAAGTCGAACGTGGCTATGGGTGCTCTGGCCTGACTAGTCCACTTAGCTACCTTTTAGACTAGTTTCCTTAAAAAAATTTTTTTTTTAAGTTTATTTATTTTGAGAGAGAGAGAGAGAGTGCACAAGTGGGGTAGGGACAGAGAGAGAGGGGAGAGAGAGAATCCCAAGCAGGCTCCACTGTTATTGCAGAGCCCGATGTGGGGCTGCATCTCACAAACTGTGGGCTCATGACTCATGAGTTGAGTGTCCGACTTGATTTTAGCCCAGGCCATGATCCCAGCGTCA